>NW_005054496.1:984020-1012125 GCF_000277835.1 Geospiza fortis | reverse complement strand
ACGCCGCTCCCGCCGGGCCGGCCCGGGGAAGGCTCCGGACGCCGCTCCCGGAGCCGTTTGCTGCTCCCGGCCGTGACTCCGCGGAAGGCGCGCCACCTGCCGGCCGCGCCGCGCAGCTGCAGCCCCGCCGCTCCCCAGCCTGGGCTCTGACCACAGCCGGGGAAAGGAGGAACAAATTCATGACTAAAGTTCTTCACACGTCCTATCGTCTAGCACACACCAGTGGGACATAAATACATGACACCCAAATACAAATGAATATATGACCAAGTTTAAATGCACTGCTTTCAGCTCTGTAGTTAAGGATATTATTGAAGATATTATTGAATATCTTGCTATTTCCCTTGAGTTTTTACAATAAATACCAAGAAAACTACATAAATAATTTAAAGGTCTTTGGGAAATTTATCAGAGGTAATTTTGCAGGTACTTGTAGTTTAAAAATAATGAAAAATCCCAAGAAATGTTTGGGTTATGTTTGGTTATGCAAAAGAAGCCAAAATGATCACCCCTGAAGTTTAAAACAAGCCTTTAAAGAGCAGGAGTAATAAGCTGATTGTCTGCTTTTAGCTGTTATCTCCCATGTTCAACTGTCCATGTTTAACTGTCCCACTTATCACCTCCAGGGGCTCTGCTCTTACCCAGCGAAGGCACACACACAGCACCCAGGGAATACCCTGGAACGGGAGACAAACACAGAACCAAGGGACAATGTATCCAAAGAGAGGAGAGAATCTCTCATTAAGCCTAGGCTACTCCAAGTATTCACGGTATTCATGAACTCCAAAGCTGAGTATGGTCTTTGCCAACTTAAGTTTTTTGGCTATGACTGAGTAATCTAGATAACCTGAAGAGTGACCCACTTCCTACATCACAAAAATTACAGTAAGTCACTATTACTGCATTTATTTATCTGAACAAAAGCAACACATCAAGGCTTAGGTCAGTCATAAATACTGCAGTCTTTTCCTAGGGAGACCACTAGAAAAAGCCCACTTTAAAACACATTTAAGCACTCCTTTCACTTCTTTGAGACAATCAAGCTCACCATGGTCACCCCTCGGACCATGCTGTCTTTAAAAAGGGAACATTTTCCAAGCAGGGAAGTCAATACAGCACTGCAAGGTCAATGTACTTACTATAGGTGGCTTTCAGAGGATGAGCAATTAATGCAGACAATTACATGAAATACTCAAATACTTTGACACTGTATGGAAAACATGACAAGGGTCAAAATAAAGGAAAGCAAATGAGAAAAACTCAGACTGATTGTTCTGCAAGCTTTGAGGTTTCATAGAGAGCCCACAGAACCAGTGCCACAGAGATGCTATGGATTTACAGCATAAACTCCTGCACAGCTTACATAGAAATCAAACCACATGCTTTGTTTAAAACCAAACTGCATATTACAAGCATGGTTTGATTCCAGATAATCAGTAAGAGGAAGAAAGTCATAAGCCCTAAGAAGGCCACAAAGTGCATAAGAAGTCATTCATAAAATAAAGCCATTGCACATGATGCACAGTTCAAGTGTACTGAAGTACCACACTGGAAGAGCTGAGAGCACAGTTCTGTCCATGCCAGTGTAGCAGCATTTATATGGAGAAAGCTATTGACCCCAACTTATAAATTATCATCTTCCTCATAAGGATAGTGGATGCAGACTGAGAAGATATCTGTCTGTAAAGCTGTAAAACTTCCTGTAACATTAAACTGCTTGACACTCCAGTTGTATGTTTTTGGATAATTCTGTAAATTATGACAGCATAAACCAGCTAAGCCTCACTGCTGAATGCAAGGCATTAATGTGCAATTGGCTTACAGAACAAAACCAATGCCTGAATAATCAGACAATGTGAAGGACAAGGTTATAGCTCAGTACACAGGCTTGAGCTGAGAGAAGTGATACAGCATTTATGAGGGGGAATGCTTTCAAGAAAATATTATTTACAATTTCTCCATCCTTCTGCACAGAGCCTGTCTGCACTGACAAGATCTATCACAACTTCAACTGGTTTCTGCTTTCTGGTCACCCTAGCCACAGTGATATGTGTTCTGCCCCAGTACTCCCATATAAACACTGGCAATCCAAGGCAGGATTTGCCAGATATTTAAGGGTAATACAGCTTGTGCTTAGGCAGCATGAAACTGAGCGAATCCTGTCTTCACAAACGGGAGGCTGGACTAGTTGAGATTTCTCATCACATTACAAATCCTTAAAAAGGCTATAAAGTGGCATTCAGCAACTTCCTTAGCTGTGTGAGTGACCTGAACATATTGGCAAGGAAAACTGATGATACAGGACAATGTTTCATAGGCCTCTCTGACTTAGGAGAAGTTCCCGAAAAGAAAAACCATGATGCAGCAGGACCAGAAGTCCACATACACCAACATGAACAGACCAATAACCAGAAGAGTTGAACAATTAGACTCTCTCTCATTAACCCACAACACTGCTCAAACATCAAGGAAAAAAACAAAACAAAACAATCAAAACCAAAAAGCTACAACAGGTATCACCTTTTGTAGTGAAGAAATAACTGTTCTGGGTCCCTGCACCTTATTTTGTCTTGAGGTAGCAACGTGGAAAACTACACACACCTACCACACTACCTCAGTCTCTTTATGAATCTTCAGAGCAACTAAATGGAAGTTTCATGTACAGAAAGCTATGAAAGTACTCTCTTGCCTATTCTTCCAACAGGTTACTGTGCAGTAAAACAGAACAAAAATGATGTAGCTGAGAGCAATCACCAACAGAAGGTAATAGGACTGCCCAGCAACATATTTCATGTCCCCTCCCTCACCCATCAGGTCTCTGAAGATGACTCAATGGCTTTGTCTAGTTTAACAGATGAAAAGAAAAGAATAATTCTGAATTAAGAGATGTATGAAGGCATTCCCTAAGGGGCAGTTCCCATTTGTCACATTGACATGAGACCACACAATAAAGGCAGCAAAATTATTCAGAGTTGCCCACAATCAACCTTCTGTTTCGTCCACAGCTGCTTGCTCCTGATACAACGCTCCTTTAGCCCACCACATTGGCATTGACATTCAGTGGTCCACTCCAGTCTTTCAGTCTTCCACCTTCTTCCACGTTGGCACACTGCTATCCATCAAGTAAGTAGACTACAACTTCATAGGTGGACATCATGATAGCCGTGTTTGGAATCTGTCTGATCAGGTGTGTAGTCAGACCTCGGTAAAGGGAGCTGTACCCTTCCTCTCGCACAAGCAAAGACAGTGTCTGGAAGAAAGATCTGTATTTTGTTCCCTCTTCTCTTAGTCTTGTTCGTACAACCTCTGTACAAAGAAAACCAGTGGAAAAAAAGAAAAAAAAATCAGTGGTTACATGCACCACTTTTCATTATTTTTCCCAGCAACTGATCAGGGATTTTTACACAAAAATACTCCTCCCCAAGTTCTGAATCTCACAACTCCTCTTTAATAAAAGGAAGAGGAAAACACACAGAGTAGCAAACCAAGTATGTGTAAGAAGAGAGCAAGTATTAGATATTTGACTAAACAAGGCAAGTCCATTTGCTTAGCTACAATCCAAAAGAGGACTGTTGCTTGGGGTTACATTTTAGCTCAGAAGTTGACATAAGTTCAGTACTCAGTTCATTAACAAACAATGTATACACAACTGCTTTGCAGGAAGATCAAGTACAACTGACATACAAAGTAGGTAGCCTGCGCCCCTAGAAGGGAGACGAGAACTTGCTGGCACATTACGGAAAATTGCTGAGTATATGGAAAGATTCCAACTGAAAAAGTACCTCTTTGAGTACCTTGGGCCATACCCTGGCCAATCCCTTGGCAAAATAAACGTTGCCCAAGAAAAGGTCCTGCTGGATATCCACTGTAAAGCACTTCCATTTCTGAATACTATACTCACATTGACCTGCTAAATCTGATATTCAGACAGGGAAATGTTTCTTGAGCAAGTAAACCAAAGCTGCCTACAAATCTCACTAAGACTCCCTTAGATGGATCTGCCTCAGGGTCTCAGCTGCACACATCCCACTTACCATGGGGATATGCTATTGATGTTGCACATGTTTTGGAAGTGGCAGCAGCCATCATCATTCGAACAAAGTCCGATGCTTCTTTTACCGACTCTTCCTCATTGTCCATGGCACCAGCAGTCTTATACTCCAGTAATTTTTTCTTAATACTCTCATAAATGACAAAGTGAATAACAGTCTCAGATATGCCTGCGTAGGACGCAGACATTCCCCGGTAAAAGCCTCTAAAGCCATCCAAGCGATAAACTTTGCGGGCACACTCAAATGCGCTCATTCGCTTTTCTCCACGATTCCTACAAAGGAGAAAACAAGTCAGAGTATCAACTGCTGCAACCAGAGAGACTGGAAAATTAATTATACAGGTTTGTAGTGACAAGACAGGAAATACTCAACACTGATGCTGAGCATCTCCAAGTCACAGTCTCAAAGGCCTTCAGCACTAAACACAGGTAGAGCATTACAGGGAATCCAAGCCAAACTTCACACAGTGACTGAAGACAAAGTATCACAGTGAAACGCTGAGCAGCTTTAGGCCTCCCCAACTCTCATACAATAAACTGCTTGGAAACAGACTCCCAAATGGACTATCAATGTCAGCAACTCCTGAGAAAAATGACCATTTCCTTTTGCATAATGGATTTGCCCTAATTGTTGCATCAATAAAGAGCTCCACAGCATTCAGTGGCTAAGAGTTGAAAGAGCAGCCCTCAGCATTACAGCTCTCAGCAAACAACTGGCACAGCAACTAGTGCAACTGGGAGCTGTTGTTTGATTGAACTGAGCCACCGCTGATGTCAAGGAAAATACTCATTAGACACACCAATTTCAAGCAGTATTTGGCAAATGAAGTTTTATTCCCATTTTGAGTTTGCTCACTGAATTGAGTTGTGCATACTGAAGTAGTTAGAAAACTGTACACAACTATGCAAACCCATGACAACACTGTAGAGATGTGCTTCACTACAGCTGCAAGTTCAGGCCCATGGATTGTGCCAGCAGAGGTCTGAGTGAGCAAGTCACAGAATAAAAATAAATACCTGAGGATGTTTAAAGCCTTCTTCTAAACATTTGCTATAATACTGCATCCATATTTCAGGAATGTTTAGCTCAACAGTAAAGAGAACGTATTACTGAACGTAAATGTAAGCATAAGATTGGTAGAACATGATTTTAATGAAACTGTTAACCTTATAATTAATTACAAATTTGCTTGCCAGTCCACTACAGTGCCTCAAGCATGTCTCAGAACAGATTAAAAAGAGAAGTGATAGTGTTACTTGTAGAGAGACCAGCATCACCTTTGCAAATCTGAAATGCTGAATGTTTAAGAATTCATTCTATTTTGGAATGCAGAACAGATTCATAACACTTTAGTACAATGTTATCACAGCAGCGAGATTTCCTCTTGTGACTTTACCTTGCATCAAGCTGTAATCGTGTCTTCACCAACCAAATGGGATTAGTTGTTGTGATCGCAGTAAAGCCTAAAAAATGTAAAAATAACATAATTAGATGTGATAATATCACAAGAACAGATGCATCTAAGTTCCAAATGCACACAGTTAAGGTACAGTGGATGCAAAAACTCATACTATACTGATTTTGCTGAAGTCCCCATTTTGTGAATCCATACAGCCAATAAACACTTAAATTGTTTTTAAATTCTACATTAATATTGAATAAGTTTGATTCTTAGCAAGAGATGCCCCGTATAAAATAAGCCAAATTAAGTACAGTTCTCTGCCTGTCTAATACCAACCCTGTTTTGATAGCACAGAACAGCAATGCCAACTAGACAAGTATCAGCCAATTGGACAAAAAAAGTCAGTAAGAATGCATTGCAGAGACAGCAAAAGCAATTTGAGATGCTATAAAACATTGCCTCAATTTACTTTGTTACCTGAAATACAATCTGAGTTTAAAAGCATGCAGACTGAATAAATACTACTTTTGGTGCAGTTAAAAGGCATTTATTACTGCAAATTAGGAGACCTTTTAATATTGAACTATAAAGAGCAGTTATATTTGAGTGCTAATCTTTTATTTAGTATTCAAAGCAGAGATTGTTGGCTGGCCTTGAGATACTTTTATAAGCATATGAGTGTTTAAATTGTTAAAAGTAAATACTATGACTTCTAACTATTCAGACAGACAGCAACTACTCAGGCTTGCATAAGGGCCAAGGGTTAAAGCTTTGATTTTCAGTTCACTAAAGAAAACAGAAGAAGAAGAAAAAAGGAAACAAAAAAAAAAAGAAAAAAGGAAAAAAGAAAAAAAAAAAAGAAGTAAGAATTACTCTTACTTCTGCACAACCGTGGAGAGAGAAAGAGAGAGAAAGCAGAGTGAAAGGCAGCTCTGAAAAAAAGTAAAATTAAAAAAATCATCTCAAGCTGCAATACCACACATGCACCCTCAATGAGGTGTCATGTCTGCAGGAGAGAATAGGAAAAGGGAAAAGCTGGAACATGGCCAGGCAAGAGATGATAAATTTAGACACTTGCTCTCTAAGTGACACACATGGCTGGTTTATAGCTACAAAGACACATTGCCCTCCTGCACAGGGATGGACTGGGTGTGTGGGGAAGGACAGAGTTACCTTGCTCAGTGCATGGCTGGGGCACAGTACTTATCCAGCAAAAGGCTATTGATAAGCTCTTATCAGATTACTAACAGCTCACAGAAACAGATTTAGCAGAACTGGTTGCATACATGTTACTCCTGTTCAATCACAATCTAGGTTTACATTGCACACAAAGGTCTGCAATACTCAGAAATGCCAGGGGATCTTAACTGTTCTAAGGTTTGATCTGTGCCCACCCTCAAAGCTTAAACAGGTCATTATGGTTTTCAATTCAGGTTCTTAAAAAATTATCAGATTTGACAGCTACTAAGATTGAGCTGGTTTTCTACACCAGAAGAATGAAAACAGATTGGAGGCTTCTGTTCAATTTTCTGATTAAACAGATTTTTAAACTGGCTCAAAATACTTAACTAAGCAACTTCCTATGGTAGATAATAAAGATTTGGAATTGGCTTTTTTTTCTGATTCGCTACTCCTTTTTCCTATATCTCAGTACTTAGATATAACCTTCACATAATGTAGTGAAATCCTAACAATCCAAGAGTTCTATATCTCTCTTTAATGGAGGCAAATGATGTAAAAACTCAAAGCACTGGGGAACAACTCTGCCAAAACAAGGCATGAGATGTTTTTAAAACACCACATGTGCAAAACAGGCTCTATAGCTCAAGCAGCCATAACCTGTCTGACCTGTCACTTCATGTCACAGAAACTCCACTGATTCCAGTAGTGCTTCAGCCTGAGTCATCTACACTGAAAGGAAACTTCATTCTTGCATGGTTTTATCTCTTTACACTGGCACTAATAAAGTTCTAATTTTGTTTGACTTCCAATCAGAATCTTTGTGGCATGAAGTACACTAGTAAATGCACAGAACTGCAACAAAGGCTTTGAAATAAGGTGGGGGAAAAATCACTCATTTTCCCTACCAACACATCTTCCATGAAAGACTTCTCTAAAAATCAAAATTAGTTCTTAAGTCTCTCCTAGTTCTTAATTAGAAGTTAAAATCTTTTTGCATTCCTATTAAAGGAAGAATTTTGTAACTCTTAGACTGTAACACACGGCCTTTCTCCTTCATATTCTACTCAAAATAAGGCTGTCTGCAAATCCTGAATTCGGAGCAGGCAATGCATAGGTGCCATCAGTGGCTGAGTAGAGTATATTGGAAATTTCCGGTGAAAAGTGGTTGGCACAGGATGCAGCCCCTACTCTACTCAAAACTGCATTCCTGGGGTCACTCTAAGCATTGTTTAGATGTGGCACCTCCAACAGTAGGATCAGACTCAGCAACATGGCCAGTATTTTTTCCCACGGCTGTCACAGGCCTAAGTTGACAGAAGTTTTCAAATCAAAGGGCCTTCAATAATTCAGGTTTCAAGGCGAGATGGCTACAGATCAATTCTTACAGCTGATGTAGCAAATGCAGTTAGTTGAAGAAGAAAAAGGAATTGTGTGGTGCTGACACCAAGGAAAGCCCTCCAAAACATGAAACATACCATTTAGGATCCTTGAGAAGATAAACTTTGATTTTTAAATACAGAAATTCTGTAGCAAAAATATTTGTTAAAACAAACTTTGGGGGCTTTCAACAACTGCCATGAAGATCGATCAATTGTTTCCTTTTTTCTTTTTAAAAGCCTTAATGATCTTTGTAATACTTCACAATGCCTATCGATGTGTTGCACCCTCAAGAAAGATCCCAGATTCATGACAAGTACAAACAAATCTGGCAATACTACAAATTCCTGTAGTTTTATTTTATTTTATTCCAGCTTCAGACAATTATCTCAATCTACTTTTTCAGCTATCCCAGCTACTGACAGGTAAGATCCCAGGTATTCCTATTATGCATCACATTTCAAAGGATAGGGTTGGTGCTTTTTAATCTATAAGCCAATGTAATTGATACAGACGCATGTGAACATGGAATGAGGAATTAAAATTTAAAAGTAGTAAAATAAACAAACCAAAACAGTAAACAGAAAGAGACAGAAAGGATTATATACACATATTAAAAAAGAAAAAGAAAAGAGGTCTTTGAAATAAATATGACAACACAGAATATCAGCTGCAGCACTTTAAAGGCAGCTCTGGAATACTGGGAAAAAACCTCCCAAAATGCCTTGTTTAACCCAGTAGGGGCTTTCAGTTGACCAGAGCTAAGTAGAGTAGCAGCTCTCAGTGAAAGGTATTTCCTACCTTTCCCTGAATGGCACAGAAAAAAAAAATCACTCTAAACAGAGCTAAGGAAAAGTGATGTCTTTGCACAATGCACATCATTTGAGTTCAAGCTAGAAGTGTGTTCCCCTTACGGTGTTTATTCAATAATATCACAAACCCAATGTGTGGTTCTTACACTAGAGGCTGCAAGAGACGCTCAGTTCAGTACTCACGAGGTTTAAGTTAGTCCATATTGCTGCAGGAAGTGACCTGCGGAGGGGGAGCATGAGATGACACGATCTCACTCTTTTCACGGGAGAAATGTACAGTAAATGCCTAAAATAGACACAGGCTTTTCTGTATCATAACAACAAGCAGTGACCTCATCAGACACAAGTGTACAAATTGAATCCCAGCGGAAGGATTTGTCAGTTACTGGGAAATCTAACTGTTTGCAGGTAAAAGTTTAGGAAAAAAAGAAAGAAAAAATAATCAAAACAGGCCACAGATATTAAAATAGATGTGTAAAATGCACTGAGTACTGAAATTTCTGCTCATTTGCAGCAATTCAATTTTATACCTCCAAATACTTACCTATATAGAAAATTTACAAGTGAAACCTCCTCCTTCCCCACTCCCTTGAAAATACTATTCACTAAAGCTAGCCTAGTCTTAGGACAGAAAAGATGCCTTATGAAATCCAACTTTCTAAGATCAGTGAACTAAATATGCATTTTATTTGGTATGAATTAACTGTGTACATGGCATCAGAAACTTACAAAGTAATGTATCTCTAAGTAATAAAGTAGTCCAAATAATTTTTAAATAAATAATAATTTTTAAAAATCCGCATTTGGATTGGTTTGCCAGTAAAACTCTACAAAAACCAGCAAAAGCATACAAGGCAAAGTAGTTTTGCAGCAGATTTAAAACCATGTTGTCTGATTGAAGCTGTGAATCATTAAAAAAGCAAACAAGAAAGCCATACAGGAATCAAGTATCTCATTCAGTTCTCTACAGCTTTTCTTCTCTGTGGTGAGAGAGGTTGAGTGCAATGAGAAGGCAGAGTTTATAGTGAATCTGAGAATTTAGCCTAACTTGGAAATGTCCAGAAATCAACTGTCTTTGCACAAGCAAACATTCTTGTACCAAGCTCAGATATATTCCCTGCCCTAGTTTGCAAAAAGAGAACCATGTTTATGCTCAACTTCTTCATGTCAACACAGATATTTTAGGTATGAAGGGGATGTTCTCTATATGCTGGAAACTAGCACAGCAAGAAGACAGTGTTCATTTCTGTTAGCATAAGGCATCAGTTACTAATATGTAAATACTTAACTCTCCTTAGAATAAAATAAACTTAGTAGAAGACCCTTAAAACCACAAATAGATATTTTGAGAATGAAGGGTCAGGCCTAAAACCAACCAACAAACAAAAATATGCTTAAAATACTATACATCAGCTTTTCACTCCCAAAAACACCAACTGCACAAAACCACCCTTATTTAATAATGACATCAGTCTAGCCTGAGACATGTATTAGCACATTATACAAATAAACAGAATTTAAAGTTGGCTGAAGTTCACTATTTGCAGTACTTTAATAAAACAATGTTACAATTATGTTGTTTAAAAACATATTTTTGCATCATTACTGTATTTTGCAACCTACAGGAAAAGCTTTGTAAGTGCAAATCTCACTTCATGCTAAATAGATATTAGACTTTATGAAACAGGAAGGTCATATCCAAAAAAATACCAATCCACCAAAAAACCACCAACAAAACAATAACCCTCATTTAAGACTGAATTACTTAATTCCTTACTGAAACCAATGGCAGCTGAAAAATAAAAACACCAACACTGATTATTTTTCTTTTTTTGCTAATTCTGAAGTATTTATCCACCTTGCCAATTTTGAAACCTTAGGTTCCAAAGCAAATATTGCAATGATCCTATGTATTAACCTGTCAACCAAGTAAGAGCTCACATTTCATCTTGTCCCTGTTATTTTGCCATCTCTTTAAGGTGATTTGCATCATACAGCAATACAAACCTTGCAGGTAAAACTGTTAATAGCTGGTTTAAGTGCATTTTCTGAAATATATTAGAATTACAAAAACAAGGTTAGCACATTCCCAAGAAAGCACTGTTAATTTTAACTGCAGAGTCCTTTTCATATATCAGAATAACACCAGAAGAGAGAATTGAAATGTTGTTTGTCAAAGAACCTGAGAATTTCCTACGGTGCAGTGCCAAGACCTATGATGCGAGCCTGCACTGAGCATTCTGTTTCACTGACTGTGGTTTAGAAATACAACTGCAGAACCTGGGAAGTATAAGAAGGTTAACAGCCCCAAGAGCTGTTCAGTGTTAGAACTTGTACACAAAAGGAAAAAAGGCAAACAGCAATTAAGGCTTTTCCCAGTTTACTGCAGCTGCATGTACAAATGCACAACACCAACCTTCTGGTAGGGAAGCAGCTACACGAGAAACTACAGCTTGAGGCTGCAAACACCCAGGAAAAGGCACTACAGCACATCTCCACAAATGTGCTTTACAGAATGAGGGCAGCAACTTGCAAAGATGAGGAACACTCAGAATCTTCATTTGTCTGCAGCACTGCACAAGATGCACAAGTTGCCTTCAATTGAGGACAGACCTGTTATACCCCCCCCGCTTCCCTCTGCCCCCAAATTAAGGGCATGTTTTATTCCTTTGACAAAGACCTGAAGACTCTTCATCTTCCTTGATGCAATTAACTGATTAGGCTGAACTCTTCATTAAATCCCCTTCCATCCCATTTTCCATGCTGTTCACCAACAAACAAAACCACTCATTTCCAGATGATAAAAAAACCAAACACTGCATTGTCCTTGTCTGACTTGGGCCAAATAAAGGAGCTCTTCCTACACCTTAAAGATTAAAAACTGTCACAACATTTCATGTGCCAGAGATGAACATTAGTGTCATTTAGGTATAAAGCTAATGTCACTTATATTTTATACACTATGTAACATATCTCTATGTATCAGATTATTAGCAAGCATTAAATAGAAAACAAATCCTATTCCTTATTCTGATATCACACCTTTATCAGTCCATTCCAGATTGCCAGTACTCACAGACTGGCTGTAAAATTTGACGGGACTTAAGAACTTCAACAATTGTCAGAATTCATCTGTAAAGTGCCCATGGCCTATAAAAGAAACTGAACATTTGTTTTTGTGCAGGAAAGGCACAGGCAACGACACCTAAGCGTTGCCAGCCCATGTTTTGATTTTATCAGCACGAGTCCATGACCATAACTCAGCTCAGTTGCCTTTAACTCCCCCTTGTTAATGACCCCAAAGCACAGAATATTCAAATCAAGCAATAAATATTTGTAGCTGCTAAAATACACTAAAGTTACGCTGCAGATATAAAATAGGAATTATTTCTACAGAGATGAAAATACATGAGAACTATGAAAAATCTGCTCTCCTCTGACTTTTTAGTGGCAGAGCAAACTTCTCATAGACTGGTATATAAGCAAAGGAGGAAGGAGTGTTACATGTAATTTACACAAATAGCTGCTGGCACATTTCTGAAAGACAAAAATTATTTAAATATACAAAGCTGTAGCAGAAAGTGGTGGTAAAAAAACTGATTAGGAAGAATTAAACAAGAAGTCAGTGCAAACACTGTTTATAGCTTACAAAGCAAAAAGTTACTGTTCTGAAAGGTTACATTTTTCATTTCACAAATTTTCAACTGAAAAAGCAGGCATGGAGGTTTTCTAGAGAAGACTGTTGACACACACTGTTATTTATCACTTAGTGCGGTTTCATGCATACATTCTCCAGAGAGCCAATGACAGGCCAAGGCAGATAACCACTAAAAAGACATCATTCAATTACTGAGCATGCTCTGTTTTGTTGGGGTTTTTTTCCATATTTATTGTCGCCTCTTATTTCCAGATATGACTGTAGGATGAAGCTAAAAACGTTACAGATCCTTACCTGCCACACCAGCTGAAATCATGTGTACCTGGGTAGAATCTGGATTGAAAATATTGTTCAACTTTTCCTTGCAATTTGAGTAAGCACCAAAATATATTGCTCTAAAATTAGAACAAAATCCAAGTTATAATATGTTTTACATTTCAAAATTCTCAACAAGTAGCATCATTGACTTCAATGACTGAAGATTATCTTGGGCTAAAACTCCCTTCCCCAGTAAAGAAATACTCAAGGATTAATTCTTGCAAAGTAGTGGGACTATTCAAGGAATGGAAATAAAGACTAAACATGACACTTGACTTTTTTTTTTTCCACACAATAGCTCCAATTACCAATTAGTGAGGGGAAGGACAGATAGTTTGAAATATGGCAATGATTTTTGTGACACTAGGAAGTTCAGCCAGAGAACAAAAACACAGAAAAAGTTTTAGTATTCTTCAACATAAATAATAGAACAAACTTTCTCTAATGGACTTAAAGTCATTTCAGTAGCAGGACAATTTGAAGAAAACTACCAAATAGGCAGCTTCTTAAAAGAAACAAACATTCTTATTACTATAGCATTTAAACTATAGCACTGATTTTTGTCTCTCAACACACCATGAAAAATGTTGTAAACTTGTGCTACACAAGTCTGTGAGCTGGTATCCAAACAAAGCTAGGCAAAGTCAGCAACCCAATTCAATGTATTACAAAAAATGGTTGCTTTCACTCATTAAATCTAAAAAACTTATTTTAAGCACATATAAACCTCACACTTCAGGTTGTAATTCTGTTGTTTTAAATCTACAGACATCCCTCTGCAAGAGAAAAAAAAAATGAATGTGCCACTTTTCCCAAGCAGAACATTAACCTCATTAGCTGTGTGAACGTGTTTTTCTTTATTACAAAGAAGATAAAGTGCTTGCTTTATGGGTGTAATTTCTAAAATGGAACCTGAACTCAGTTAAGTACACTGGATGTGTTATGAAATATGCTTCTCTACAGCTTATTTAAACAAAGAGCTGATGTTAAATCCACTTAGCTAATGCTTAATTGAAATGAAGTACTGGTTGAAGACAGAATCAGCCAGAGGGAAATGAAGATGTGCTTATAAATAAGGTTTACATACTACATCAAGCAGACATTTTAGCAAGCCAAGTATTTCACCTAGGGGAAAAACCAAAGGGAAATAGAAGATTTAACATATAATTAATTGAAAAGAAATATATATTTTTTTTTTCCAACTGAGGATGTTCTTCATGGAGGATAGTCACTTATGCAATGGATCCCATTCCTAGGTAAAAATTGCTAATTAAGTGATATCAATATTGAAGATTTGGTAGAACAGACTGATCTATTGTACAAAAACTACAGGCTCTCCAGACTAGGAAGTGCTGATATCCCATAGGTGTCAAGAACAAAAATGCTGCTGGGTTTACTTCAGCTTTTCCAAAGGGCAGTGCTAAGTTAGTGATCAGAAACCACTTCTGATATTCCAATATCCTTAAATATTTGCTAAAATAAAGATAACCTAATTATTTCATTAAGTTTTTTTCTTATTTACACAGAGGATCTAAAGAACATTACCTCATCAGAACTAAAGTTCAGCTTAGTAGTATTTTTCAGAAACATCCAAATACTTCAAACCAGTAAAGTTCAGATAATCTCCAACTGAGTGTGCAGGAGATAGGAATGTTTTCTCTTCAAACGAAACAAATAAACAAAAGCAGGGCACTAAGTCAAGGAAAGAATAAAACCTTTGTGGAATCTATTCCCTCTGCATCAAGGCTCTTCTCTTAAACAGAGAAGAAAAAAAAAAGGAGCCAGGAAACAACTTCCAGTATCCTCATCCAGCTCTAAGGAATATATTAATTTTACACAGCTTTGTTTTATACTCTTTCCATGTATTCTCCTATTTTTGGACTGAACTTCAGCTGACAGCTCTATGTAAAGATAAATTCCAACTCTGGCAAAATGTTCTCTCTCTCTGCCTGCCAGCACCAGCTGAGGAACTGGAGTATTTGTGCTGATGCAGAGCAACAGACAACAACACCACCAATGCCAACTAGATCAGATTTACATCCTCAGCCCTGCACTGCCCCAGTACCCTTTGGAGCCCAGGCCACTGCTGGATCTGCTTTCCCTGGGACAGCTGCTAAGTCTCTCCTCCTACCCAGTATCTCACCCTTTTTATAGTTTCAGAACAGGCTTCCTCCTGCAAGGGAGCACCAGGCTGTGCTTCTCCAGAACTCAGGAAGGAAGACCCAGTGTTTTGAGGCTACAATCACATAATTGCTTCCTGAAGATGATGGATTAACTGAAAGCTAAGTCTACCTTTGTATTTTCCAAGATCCAAACTTGTAGCTTACATGTGCAATTCCTTAAGAATTTTTTGTTTAAACTGGACAAAACTCTGCATAAGGGATAGCACACAACAGTAAATACTATTCAATAGCACATAGGATAGGAAATGCTGAGACAGCTGGAGCTCTGCAGTACCTAAATGGCTCAATTCCTCAGGCAAAAAGTTACCCCAGGAACCAAAGGTTACTTGCTGCTAATTAAGTATTTACAACTATAGATGCAAGACTTATTTCAAATACACACTAAAGCCTTTAATATATTTATTTATTGTGCATGTTTGTATTTACCTGGAAGGAGCAACGCCAACTAAATTAGGACCCAGCCCTCTGAACAGAGAACGAGGGCCTTCATTTTGCAAGATCATCCTAGAAAACAAGAAGACAATACTGTAACACTCAGAGCAAAATTAAGGCATGCACTAACCATCAAAACTACATCATGTGAAAAACTTTCATAGCTACTGGCAATAATACAGTGTGGACCACAAAGAAAATTAGTCATTTCCTAGAATCAGCAGAAAAAATTCCATTATTGCTCAAAATACCAAGAAAAGCATAAACTAAATGCAGAAATAAGACTTGAGATCTTGATACAGATTTAACTTACATGTACAGAGTTGTCTGTTGGGAAGTTAAAGAAAGCGTCCTTGAATCCGGGAGAAAATACTAAGCATGGAAACATTCCAATTCACGTAGGTTGTAGATTGTTCAGGAGCAAAAATACTTCATTCTACACTACACTCCTTTCACCACCCTTCAGCTCCCAAGGTTTGTAAACCTTGAGTGGGAGGGCAGCCTTGCACATTTGTGGAATTTACAGGAAGGCATGGTACAAGCAGTGAGTTGAGACTTCAAATAAGGCATTATTAGTCCTTTAGTTTTGCAATATGGATCCCACACGGTTGGGGATTTCAGGAAGAGCTGAAGACCTATGCAGCAAGGTACCCTGGCACAGTAAGAGACTATACATGAATATTCAGTTCTAGTGAAATCAGTCTGCCCCACAATCTAGATGCTAATCACATGGGTATTTTAAAAAGTATGGTAGGACATGGGAGGAGAAACAAGGACTACCTGCATCCCATTACTGGAAATTGCTCTAGCCATTACTTTAGAACCAGATTTAAAGTTAAGAATTAACTACATCCACAGATGCTACAAAACAGAACCCTGTGCTTACTGATTTAGAAACAATGGTAAACATACACAAATAGTTTTGTATATTTCTTCTTCAAAGAGCCATGCAGGTTAATGACAAGTCAATTACTCAATAAGGCCTTGTATAAATGGCCATTTTGTTTGGAATTTACTATCAGAACAAACAAGTGAAAGCAATCTATAGCACTAAAGAGATTCCAAGCCTATTCTGACTTCCTGATTTCAATGGTGCTGATTCACCATTGCTCTGCTGCTTAGTCAAACTAAAAGGTTACCTTTGCTTCCACAAAGCAAAAACAAACCAGTGGCTCCGCAGTTACCACTGCTATTTAGGAATACTGACATTTAATGTGTCCATCAACATCCAGCTTTTTGTCCATAATGATCAACTATGATTTCACTATGTGGGCAGCATCTGCTGATCTACAGCAGTAATTGGAACACTGAACATACACTCAAAGACACCTTGGAAATACAAATTATTTGGACTTGTCAGTCATCATGAAAGCATTGTTATGCCTTGCAATGCTGAACCCAATTAACATGATCTGTATCCACTTAAACCACTACTACCACATCATGTGTTACACATGAATATATGCACATATAGGTGCAGATGCATTCAAAGCAGCAGGAAGCTCAGTGTCTTTGAAACTTGGGAATGAAGTGTAGCAGGTCTGTTTGCTTCTTTTGGATCTACAGTCCCAGAATTTGACAGAGTAGCAAAGAGCTAAAGAGAGGTTGCAACAGACAGGATTATAATGGAGGTAGTTACTGTTTTGCATTCTGACACCAGCTGGAGGAGTGCCAGAGGCTGCACTGAAAATAAGACACAAACTTGAATTAAAGAGCAGATCCCAGGGCCTGCACTTGTTTATTGAAAGCAGTTAAGGGCAAGTCCATGGTTGGAAGAGCAGGAAAGTGCTCCATACAGCCTCAGCTGACTTTCTTATGTCACACGGAGAGGTGCACTGGGAGGCTGGTGAGATTTCCATTAGCAAGACCTCAGGTTTAAATTGTGCAACATGAATGATGAGAAAATATAATATGACATGCAACACAGATATGTGAGGAAAAAAAAGAATTTGCTTTTGTTGCCAGAGAATAGAGTCACCTGTTTTTCTGAGTTTGTTTCCTGACAGAGATGCCTTTCAAGTCACCTCCACTGATGCTTAAGATGCAGAAGTGATTCTACAGCAGTCAGTTCACTGAAATTCTGACATAATTTGCCTGAACCACTCTGCTTTTAGACTGAATAATGTGAGCCTTGAGCACTGCACCAAATTTGCTATGACACAATCAAAGTCTGACAGCTATGAGTCAAAAAATATCTAATGACAGTAAGGGCATGACAGTGACAAAGGAATCCAGTTTTACTTCCTCACTAAGCAGCCCTAACCTTAACCAAGAGTAGTTACGTCCTGCACATATCTATTTTTATTATCACAGTCCATTGCCATGTCATTTGGGATCTTTTCATATTTACTCTATTTAAAGAACTTGAAACCCAGGCTTTGCATCTCAGCCCTTTGATAATGGCCTGAAAGAAAACACAGCTAAGCAAAGAACAAATGCAGCAGAAGAGATACATTCTTGTATTACAGATAAACAGCATGTGTGAGAAGGCAATTGTTAAAGACAAACTAACAAACAAACAAGCCAATACATTTCATCATGGGCTACCTCTACCTCAGTCTGAAGTTGCTTCCTGGGAATACCAAGTTATCTTCAGCTTCATTTAAGGCATAGCAAGCTTCTAGCAGAGAAGCATTATAAAAACACATCTATTCAACCTGCTATTCATTGCTATACATTTCTAAATGGAAAATAAATTCTTAACCAAGCATTCAGAAAGAAGCTGAAGCACTCTACTTCCATCAAGAGAAGCCATTAAGTCAAGCAGATCTCCTGGCTGGTCACAATCCAAGCCTTTCCTTCCCACACCTGTTCCCAACATGTTCACCCATCAGACCCTGAAAAAAGAGCCAGGAAAAGGCTCTGAACCCAAACTCTCATGATAAGAATGATCTTCCATTCAAGGAGCTATATGGGTACAACCCCCATTTAAGCAAATCCTGTGCTCTAACCCGATTAAGTTTAAACCCTACACTTCAACTGCCAGAAGGGGCTCTCCACAAACTACTTCTTACTAATTAAGAATAGAAGTTGTCAAGACTCAACCAACTTTCTAATGCAAGACGCAGCAGCAGGTCACTCCTGTAGGAACTCTCCCCACATCCCCAAATACCCAGGGTACCTCCCCCCTCCCTGAACTGGCTAGCCTGAGTCCCCCAGGAAAAGTGAACCCTTTCTGTGGGCCATACAAGCAGTTTAACTGCAGGATTGCAACTTCCCTGCTGGCTCCTGAGCTACACAAGCACTGCTAACAAGGAGAGGAAAGGCAGCCCCCATTCAGTCAGGCACTACATAACACAGATCACTGCAAGAGACATTTCTCAGCTATTTCTTAGTAGCTCTAAAAGAATGTTACAAGTCACATATCCACCAGAAGATATTCAAAGGCAAAAACTGTGTGGGGGTGGTGAAAACTGAAAGAGACTAAGAAACTGAGTTAATTTTAATTGCCTCCATATTCAGTAACTTCTATGATTAGGACACAAAACAGTTTAAAAAAAGAAGTCTTATACTAATGCTTTTTCAGGATGAAAACGGGAGTCTGGCACTCAAGTATCCGTGAATTTTGGGGGTGCAGTTTGGAGCTGTGAGTTGTAAAAGGTACACATGCTCTGGCTACTTCAACATCCACACTCAAGCATGAAGGACATTCAAAAAATTGGAAACATAGTTAAAAGGCAAAATATGGAAAATCATCTCCTGGTAGCATCATGACAGATATAAAGTCTGAATCTTTTATACAGATTTTGATCTCCTCCCTCCCCAAAATGAACCCAAACCCTTGTGCCAAGTACACTCACTTCAGACAGTGGAGAGGTCCAGGAGAAACTCTGGCTACTCGGTTGACAGTAGCACCATTCAGAGTGTTGAGATGAACTTCAGAGATGTAGAGAGTCACAGAGGAGGACTGCAGGCGTGTTTTTACAACTTCCAGTGGACATGTCAGAATCGCACCAACAGTACCTCCACATCTGCAAAGATAAACAGGATCATGCTTTTAAGAGAAAAAGAAACTGAAGGATACATTCACATAGAATTGACATTACAGTCAACACAGTCCCACTGCAAAAAGTGAAGAACCAATGGGACCATGTGTGACAATGACAGTTATGTGCCCTTGAAGGCAAGCAAACTGCTAAGTCAGTCTGCAAATCCCACAACTTGAAGTGAAAATTTAAACACACAAAACGTAGCGAAGGTGCATAGTACACATTGTCCAAATCAGTTCTGGAAAGTAGCTCAGTAGCTTCAATGTTTAACTTCTTATGATAAATTTTACCTTTTTCTTTAATGTTTAATGTGCTCCTGACCACAAAAAAAGGTGCCAAAAATCCTTAAGGGCAGAAAAGATTTATGCAATATGCACACAGGACTATGTGTAAAAGCTGGTAAAATCTGTGATGTTGCCATTTAGTAACATCTTCAAAAGCCTGACTGTATTTTGGTCACTGCACCATGAAAGCAGCTATTGTCCAAATGCTCCCAAGCTCTGCCCACTTCAGCTGACCAGGTACTCTAGAGTAGAAACTGCAAAGCCAGAAGAGCTCAGGTGGCTGACCAGGTTTGCTTCAGTCTGCTTTCATTCCTGAGAGTAAACCAAGGCAAGCCATGCACAACTTGTGCTGACAGCAGTTCCTGCCCTTCTGCTCAACCACAGTGCAGCCAGAGCATTCTGCCCTGCCCAGCTCTGCTCACTGGGCAGAGCTTGGGAGCAAGCCAAGGCCTCTTCAGAACTCACATATTAATGTCTACAGTCTTAGCTCTGCAACTGCAGCCTTGGAGGGAAAAAACAGCAAATCCACAAATTCTGAGTTTCAAGACAGTCTCTTCAACCTTTTCAGAGATCAGTATTCTTAACACTGCTAAACACCCTTCTTAAAACTATGGCCAGGACACTACCTATCTCCTTTAAAAAACAAACAATCCAACTCAATGAAGCAAACCTAGATTTCAGTTCAAGTATTAATGCTAACTACAGCTCAGTCTGAAATCCACTAACACATAAATACAATTTGTACTAAAGTCAAAGGGCCCATATTTGCTTCCCCTAATAAACATATATAATAACATATAAATAACAGGAAGTGCTTTATTCAGACAAGATAGTTATCAGCTTTTTTCCTAAGGCAAGAAGCTCAAACACCCCCAAACCCTTTAATAAGCTGTAAGCCTGAAGCCTGTTCAAGTAATTTTAAATTTTTTTTTCCAAAATGAAAAGGAGAGTTCAGTCCAAATTAGGAGTAATAGCTAAGACTCAAGATATCCTATAGATTTTCATAGGAGGGGAGTCTGATTTCTCCTCTACCACAGAGAATACCAAAAATACAGCACTGCATCCTACAAACCTAAGCCTGTTTGTATGAAGTGAACTCAGAGTAGAGATGCCAAGTAGAAGCCTGATGTTCACTTAACACTCCATTTAAACCCAGTGACCTAGAGGTATCCTATTACTAAGCCTAAAGGCATCCTGCCTGTCCCTAGTTCCAGTATTAGACTGCAGTCTTTTCTCTGTCAAGGTTTAATTGAGGTAAGATATTGAGTTTCTTTGCCAGTCTGGAAAAAAAGTGTCATCACAGGAAGATGAAAGACAGTCTTTCAGTGGGTGCTGCACACATGCAGTTCCAGCCTGACACAGACATCAAAGCAGCCTGCTCTGAATGAGCAATACACTTGCTTCTAACAGTAAGCTACAAACAGACTTATTTTAAAATTAAAAGTTGCAGAAAGAGGGTAGATATGCTAATATTTATTTTAGCCAGGGATGGAAATAGTAAGAGCTTGTAATGTGAAGGTTCAAAACAAGAACAGCACATGAGAAGCACACGTAGGTCAGCTCCCAAAACAATTTGACCTGAAGCTACTGAAGCTCTAAAGCTCTGAGAAAGACAGAAAGCTGTCTGTGCTTCCTGCAGTTCAAGCCAGACCCCACTCCATGGTAACATGCCTGTGCAGGCAATGAAGGAAGTTGGCTTTAGAGTTTACTTCCTTTCCTGCAACCCCTCCATTTCTGTTCTCCTTGAGCTCACTCTCTTGAAAACTTTTCTGCATTTATTTTGGACAGGTTACACGAGAACTTGCTTTCAAGCAACAGTAATCACAAGAGAAAGCACAAGGTATGATTTATATTAATGAGATAAATGCTATGGAAGTAAGGAAGAAATGAGGACCAAAAAACTTGACCTGCATTCTTGAACAGGGCTTGGAGTTTGGAGCCCTTACCCCTCTCACCCCCCGGCTACAACAGAGCAGAAACGTTTTCTGAAGTTGAAGATTAACACTGACCTGGAGCTCATGCCCTGCACGCCCCCCTACACCACACTCCAATCACAAGGGGTGCTGGCCTGCAGCACTTGTACCAGACACTCAGGGGGATGGTCAGACACCCTTCACTCAGCAGGGGGTTACTGGGAAAGGGGCTCATACACAGCTGCTCTGTGCTTGCTGGTTTGGCTGCAGCAGCACTGGGCACTGACAGCCAGCAGATAAACAGCAGGCAGCACCACGCTCACAGGCATCCTAAAGAAGCAGCAGATTCATCCACCTCCCTTTAAGAGCCTTTTCCTGCACCACATTCTGCCATTCAAGTAATTTCAAATAATCAGCACGCTTGGCAGTTTCTTGCTGCTGTGTTTCTTTGGTTAGGCTTTTCTTAAACAATTTAAGATGTCCCCACTGAACCCAACAATATTTTCAATGTTTTCCACTACGTATTGATAGTTTGAATTAAACTTCTTCGCTGTCCCCAGTCTTCAGGATCTCAAATTTCTTCTTACGGCTGAAGAAAGCTAAGAAGTTTTACAGTGCTGTGTGGTTCTGTAATGTGAGTCTTGGCAAAATCCCCAAATTCTACTTCTGTCAAAGTAACACATCACTTTCCCAGCCCTCAAAAAGCCCCATATAACAGAGACAACATCTGAAACGGAAGGAGTGAAAGAAATGTTTTGATATGTTGAGGAACCAGAACTTTCTCAATGGTCACAAGAGTCACTAAATTTGAATTATAAAGGCATAATCCAGTAACTACCCTGACTTGTCTATTTCACTTGACCTTTAAGATAAACACCTCAAGGCTTGACAAAAATCTGTTTATGAAAAACTGTCAATAAACAGAGTTTGTGGGTAAACAAAAAGAGGAACAATTAAAAATATACGCTCTGTACAAATAAGCAACTTTTAAGAAGCATAGCAGCTGTTCTGTTACAGCATCAAGGACAGTGGATTTTACTTAGAAATGTATTTCCAGCCTTGCTTATTTAACACACTCCTGGGAATACCACCAGAAACAGCTATGTTTTTGTGCTCGAGTCCTGCCAGGTCACTGACAGTCAGCCACCAGCTCCAGCCTACAACAAGTGCTCTATAAATTGCCAGCAGATTGCTGGCACCTTTCCTGCTCCCCTCCTCACTGGTTCAAATTAAGGGGAATACTTTTAGTTTGTGGTTTAACACAAATTAGGAACTAGAACAGTTCAGAAAAACATTTTTTTAGCAGTTTGAAAAACATGAGATTTCTTCTCAATAATGCAGCTAGGATTTTGTAAATTACTTCAGAAATTTCTACTACCTAAAACCACTCCAGGCTTGAGTTCTTCCAGTCATGCATGCACCAGGCCCCAACAAGTGTGACTTGTAGGAACATTTACTAATGTGTAACTTTTTCTCCAGGATTAGATGAATTTCACCCGCTAGAGTAAGTAGGTGAATAAACACACTCCTGCTGACACAGTATAAATGGGAAGTGAAGAATGGCAAGACTGAGACGCTCCCATGTCTGAATGCTTACTGCAGTTTCCAGTGAATGCTATTCAGAAGACCACTTGCACATCTTACCTATCCTAAATGTGATATTTGCCTCTAATCAATGTTTACTCCAAGTCTTCTTCAGCTTTACCATGTGAGTATAAAAAATCTTGCAAAGCTGACTTCAAGCAAAAATACCTTGATCATAAAAGGATATGAGAATCCACCTGCAGGCCCCAAGTAATTTGAAGGGCAGAAAAGCAGAGATCAGTAGGTAAATCTACAGAACTAAACACATCAGTTAAAAAAGGAAGACTAAAATCCCACTATTAATGCAGTCAAGCTAGAGAATTAAAATTTCAACTTGAGCCTTCTTGTACAATTTAAGAGATGTCACGCTCAGTGGAACAAGACACATGGACATCACAAGATGTAGTTCTCATCTGCAGGATCACAACAAACCTAAAATAAAACAAAAATAGCTGTCTACTTGACCTCTCTTGGACTGAAGAATCTAGGAAGATGGCAATGGTCTCCTAAACTAAGGAGAACATTTCGCCTCCAGAAAGCATATACTAAAAGGAAAAAAAAAGCCCAACAAAAGAAACCTCAACTACCCACATTTAATGTGATCCCAACTGGTGATTAAGAAGACCATAATCCCACTGATTTAAAAGAAACAAACCTGGGGCTATTGGGCTTTAAATTCTGCTAACTGTTCAATAGGTACACCTCTGACAACCATTTTCCTCAGACACATCTGCATTATTTGTGTGACACTCCAAGGAAAAAAAATACACACATGCTTCAAAAACCTAAATCTGTTTGGCACTCAAATCCCAGGTTCTCCTTCCAGACATGGCTACACAAGAAAGTTCTCTTATTATTGCAAGGTTAAGGTATCAGCTAAGGAGTCCCTGCCCTTGTCCAGAGCAGCTAAGTGTCTTCTACTGGTACCTTTCAGCCCTGCAAGTACCAACAGGGACAGCTCCAGCATGGATGAGGGTCTCAAATTCAGCCATGGACTGACTAAAAGTGCTCTAAAGCAGATTGATATTCCAAATGGCACTGTAGCCTGACTTCCAACTAACACTCTCAGTGCACATTTTTTAATTCCTTGAGATAATGATGCATTTTATGAAAACAAAAGCCATGGCTGTCTAGTGCTAGTTTCAGATTCACCTTCCACAGCAGGTTTGTAACCACAGCCTCAAAGACTTAAAGGTAAACCTTGACCCTGTTATCTTGGGTCTACTTTAATTCATGTATTTTACCAGCTACTTATCTTTTCTGTACTAAATGAAAGTTCCATGCAAACACTGGCTGTCTAATGAAACAGCACATAAACTGAGCTCAAAATTCTGTCCAAAAAAAAGTATCCAAGCCACTTAGAAACAGAACAGAACTTTTTCTCTCTTCATCAGTTACTGCAAATTCAGGTTCCAAGTCTACTAGCAGTTTCATGCACATGTCTTACAACCAGAGTAACTTGCACATCAAAGCTGCAGCTTTGGATATTACATTTATATTATCAGCCTTCAGAGAGTATAGAAGGGCTTTAGCAAGTACAGCTTTCACAAACAGCATTCATTAATCCAGAACTTTCAGGGTTTCCCCCATATAATACTGTTCAACTAGAGTACTAGCAGCCACAAACCCTTAATCACTCTACTCACCGATTATGTTTCTTTGCTGAAACTTAGAAAGTGTAAGTTAAGCTCACATCTATAAACTACAAATACTAGTCAAACTTGTGGTGTGTAATTGAACAGTGTAAAAATAAAATCCCCTGATGTGCTGCCACATAGAAACTTACAAGTGAAAACAGGAAAAACACCACCAGGGGATCAAGCATCACTGGGTTCCATTATCTAAAGCAAACATCAACATGAACAGTGTAGCTTTTATTAAGAGACTGGGTAAATCAATATTTACAATAACATTTGTATTAAGTAAAAACAGCTCAAAGCACCTAGAAAGAAATGTGAGAAAAATACCAGTGGCACAGTTTCTCAAGTACTGACAGCAATTTTCATGCAATTTAGTAACCCCATGGAGCAAACCCCAACCTTTCAACAAACACTGTCTTATTTCACACAAAAGTGTACCTGAACATAAAGATAACCTAAAGTTTGGACTGAAAGGCACTAACCTCCTTCTCACTTGCTCTGAAATACATCCAAGGTTATGCCACAAATGTGTTTTAGGGCAGAGAGGAGCTGAGTGCTTGGCAACTCAGTTATGGCTCAAGGGGCTGTTTCCTAAAATAGTGTAAAAAAGCCCCCATCATCACAATACCTGCTACACATTATTAACAATCTTCTGAAATCAGAAAAGCCCAAGGGTCTCTTACCTTTCCTTCACACATTTCAGCAGTGTCTTATTTGCTGACAATTCAGACACTTATGTTAAATACATCTTCTGCACCTTAACCATTTTAGCCTCTGTAGGGATTTGCTAAGAACCTCTGTCAGACAGACTGTGATTACCATTACAGACCAATTTGAGACAGTTCTATAATCAAGATAAATAAAGAAGCTCCTCCCTATACTTCCTCACACACTAAATTAGAAAACAGCCAAATTTCTGCAAGAAACACCAAGAGTGAAGTAAAGAAGCAAACCTGAGACTATCCAAGTGTGAAGTCAGAAAAGCAGATGCCCACCTCCTAACCCAAATCCCTCCTTTTGCTGAGGAAACAACACTGACATAAGTTCACTGCTCTGATGGAAGTTTGTATGGTATACCATTACTGTCATAAGGTTTCTGGAAATGAAGACTAAATCATAAAAAACTGAATACTATTTTTGTAGCCAACACCTGAGTTGTCACTGTATGGTTGCAAGGCAGTACATCCAGAACATATGAATCTTTTCTATATAGCAAAATATTAAGGTTTTCTACTACTTTTTAAAAGGAGTCTAACAACTAAAATAGCAGCCATAACTTACTACTTGAACTAAAAATGTTCATCTACATCCCACATTTCAATCACATGACTTTTTAATTTAAGAATGAAGAATGTTCAAATGCATGCTTGAATAAATAGCACCTGAGTTTATACTACCAACATAATGCCTACAGTGACAACAGCTGCTATTTGACCAGGTGGGAGAAAAAGAGAAGATACACATAAAAACCCCTTATAGCCTAGGCAGCTACAGAGAAATCCCAGGACAGTCCCACTTAGGCTACTAAACCAGCAATGTCATCTGTCAAAGTTTCATTACAGAAAGCAGGAACTGAAGAATGAACTTGAACATCTGGGGGGGAAGAAAAAAAAAAAGAAACCAGCAGATAATCATGTTGTGTCCATAGAGGCTCTGGTGCAACTTAAAGGCAAACAAAGCGACAAAGCTTCCTTCCTCTAAGTTTCACTGAAGACTAAAGATCAGTCAGGTGATCTGCAGTGCACCATGCTTGCAAAGTCATGAGATGACCCCAAAAAACTCTTCTACTGCCAAATGTGACCAAATACACAATGTTAGCTTGGGTGAACTAAGGTTACAGGACACATGTGGCTCACACTCAGCCTTTTCCTCACAGCATAACCCCTGACCCAGCTGGCCACCACTTACCCATCGACCAGACTGCTCTGCAATAAATAGGAATGAGCAAGCTGAGCTGAGCAATCCTCATCTGCTCTCAAGTTGCAAGTTTACAAACCTGTTTCTGACATAATGCACAATTCTGCTCAGTAATCTCCCCTGTGCAGAGCTGTCAAGCTGAAGGACCACAATCAGACACCACTCACAGAATCCTTAGGGCTGGAAGGGACCTCATGTTGTCTGATGTCCCTGCTAAAGTAGGGTCACCTGGAGCAGGTAACACAGAATCACGTCGAGGTGGGTTTGGGATGTCTCCAGAGAGGCAAACCCCACAACTTCCCTTGGCAGCCTGTTCCACTGCTCTGCCACCCTCAATATAAAGAAGTTCTTCCTCATGTTGAGCTGAAACTTCCTGTGTTTTAGTTTATGGCCTCTGCTCATTGTCTTGTTGCTGGGCACCACTGAAAAAAGCCTGTCACCATTCTCTTGCACCTCTTTGAGATATTCATATGCATTAATGACACCTCCTCTCAGACTGGACCAGAAAACAGGCCCAGCTCCTCCAGTCTGCTCTCATAACACAGATGCTCCAGACACCTCATCGTATTTGTAGCCCTCTGCTAGATTCTCTGCAGCAGCTCCTGCTATTGCTTTTCTGAATGCTTACAAGGATGCAAAGCCTGCAGAAAACAGTACACACTACTACATCTTGGGCCTCCTGCTGCATAACTACTCTCCTCTTAAACAGGGTGGAAGGGGATGAAAAAGCCCCCACACAGGCACTGGATCAGGTGTACAATACTTCAAAGTGTGCCAGAAGCAGAGAAAGTACTGACACGTGTCCAAGTCACTCAGACTTGATCAGAATCAATCAATCACTGTTCTTCCACCTCAAACACCTCAGTCCAGAAGCAGCAAGCTCATCGTCTTCTGTGAAAAATCACAGCTTCAAGCTCTCTCATGGGATGCAAGGTGTGTCCTCTATCACTTCTGTCATGTTCACTACCCAAACGCTCTATCACAATCAAGGACCCCCAGCTCTCCCTTTTAGGGTGAGTGCCCTTCCCACCCCACCCCTGGAAGAACCACAGGCTTCACAAATACAACCCACACATTTTGAATCCTAAAAACATACATTTTGAAACTTCTTTAATAGCTGCAAAGATACAAAAGTTACCTCAAACCTAACCAAGGCTACATCTTTATTTCTGAGTACATTTTCCCCTCCCATTTCTTCTGCCTTTGTGGCTGGAGAGCTGGAGGTGCCAAAGCCCCGCAGGGACGCGCAGCACACACCGGAGCGTTAACCGCATGGCACGGATACAGCGGCCCCGGGCAGAGCGTGCCCAGCGGGCAGTGCCAGCCCGCGAGGCCGCCACGCCAGTCCGGGGGCTGCTCCCT
>NW_005054496.1:979363-983242 GCF_000277835.1 Geospiza fortis | reverse complement strand
GGAGCGGAAGGCCCGGGAGGCGGCGGCGCCGCGTGTGGGGCGCGCTGGTGGCGGCGGCTGGCCCTGGAGTTCCAGGGCTGCTCCCTGTGCTGTAGTGTGACTCTGCCTGAGCAGGGACGTGGGACAGGTCCCTTCCAACCTGACTCCTTCTGTTACAGCCGCTGGGGCTGGGAAGGTGACAACCAGCAAGTGCAGAAAATGCGGGGAAAAGGGTAGAAAAAAGAGCCCCAGTGCCCTCAGCACCCCAAAGCAGCAGCATTAGGAAGGTGTGTGGTGGCCTCAGTTGTTGTTTCCTCTTACTCTTGAATTCTGGGTCATCGCCTCAGCTACTAAGCAATCCCATCTCCCAAAGAGGCACGCAAACACTGCTCCTTGGATGTTTCTGATGGGACTATCCTGGCTCGTGGAGTGGCTTTCATCTTGACTTTCCTCAAAAATGTAGGGATAAGTGATGCCTGTATAATGTAGATTAACGTTACAAGGTGCTTATATAGCTTGAGTTATAAGATACCAATGTAACCTAAATAATGACTTTATATATATCAATATAACCTGATATATCTATATAACCTAAATCATGACTTTTTATATATCAATATAACCTGATATATCTATGTAACCTGATACCAATATAACCTAAATCATGACTTTTTATATATCTATATAACCAGAATCATAGCTCTCTATATCTGTATAACCAGAATCATAGCTCCTGAATCATAGCTCTTTATACCTATATAACCTGAATTGTAGCTCTTTATACAATGTAATGGCTAATATATGGTTAACTAGTTGCTTAATGCTAAATAGACAAAAAAAGAAGATAAAACCTGCCAGGTGGATAGCTTTAGAGAAGTATAGTACTAATGAAAAATTGACAAGTTAGCCACAAAATAAAGAATTTAGGCTGGTTAAGACCAGACAGACCAAAGAACGCCGTAACTGCACATGGTACAAAGTTGAAAAATTCAGATATGAAGATGACCCTGGAAACCTTCATCAAAGACCCCCAACAACCCCTGAACTGGGGAGGTGCTAGTGCAGTGCAAAAGAACTGTCTAATAACCATCAGATCATACCATGTAAATTAGTTCTGGTGTGTATGTGATGATGTTACAGCGACATAGGAATCCCCTAAAGAGATAGAGAGGGATTAAAGTCCTCCCAGAAAGGGGTTGGAGTCCCTGGAAAAATACAAAGGGATTAGAGTCCCCAACAGAAGTCTGATGACTTTTACTATTGGTTTTGATCTTGGAATTTTGAGTTTGATTGCTATATGTGTTGTTTGGTGTATTTTGTATAAAATTGGTGTTGCTTTTTTGTGTGTGTGCTAACAACTTGCTAGTGCCTGCTGTCTGCCAAATGCTTTCACTGTGTTGGTACCTTAAGAGCTGTTGCTGTTTGAGTTTCTGCCAGAAATTTTTACAGTTTGTTTTGCTAACAGTTTTAATCCATGTCCCACCTTGCTTCAACATCCTGTTTCATTCCTTCCATTTATAAGACCCCAATTCCTTGTTTCATGTGTGGAATACCATGTTGGTTCAGTGTCCTGTGGTTGTGGGACCCTTGGGTGCATATTGAGTGTTTTAATTGTAAAAGAAAATATGAAAGTCTGTCACACCTCTGATATCCACTGTGTTGGGCATGGGGGGCCGAGAGCTGATGAAAGTAAGATTTGTGTTCTTGCTATAAAGTGCAATCGCGTACAATTGAGGTTACATTGAAATGAGACATTCCAGCTGTAAGGAAATAGTAAAAAAGAGCCCTTTAGAGTGTTTTGGCCCACTGCAGGGAGCTAGGAGCCATTTCAGGAAGTAACCTAAAGAAAAGGGATTTATTAAAATATTGCATCCAATGGTAACCTCTTTATTGATTGGATGGAGGGGGGAGGGAAGTAGCCTGTGAATGGTACTTTAAATAAAAATACAACGTTATGAAGACTTGTATGAATAAGATCTTCATGTTAATTTTCTTTAGTCTTTCTAATACTTCAAGAGCTTCTAGAAGAGTGAATGAATGTAGACTATTACAAAACTGTGACCACTAAATTCATGTTCTCCTCTTTACCTGTTTTTTATTTCTAGGAGCTCAACACTTATAATCTGAGAAATTGTCAGAGACTATGCCATATTTTCTTTAAATTTCTCAAGGTAATGTTTTGTGTAATTGCACTTGGTGTGGGTTTTCCTGAGGATATGTGATGTTCTCCTGTATTTCTTTCTGATGCAATAAGATCGAGGAATCCTGCACTGCACAGGGAGTGGGGTGGGAGTGGAGAAGGAATATTCCACCTGCAAGGCACAGTTTTCCAGGGCTTAAAATCTGTTCTGTCTCAGGGCCAGAATTAGTACCAACACAAATTGTCTGTGCCTGAAGAACTATCATGGGTTGTAAATTCCAGGGGATGGAGTGTTGGGAATACATCCCAAACTGGAGTGGCTAAAGGTAGGGATGAGGTGAGATGAGATGAGACGAGACGAGACCTCCTTACAAGTGCACAAAGCAAGGTAAAGTCTGAGGACTTGGCAGCAACAAAATGTGAGTGGGCTGTTACTCCAAGAGGGAAAACAGTGAGCTGCTCTCACAAGGAAGTCAGGCTAATATTAGACTCTAAATTACAACTTTTGTGCTTTGGGAAAGGAGTAGTGGGTGATTGAGGCTTCTTTTTTTTTTTTCATATTCTGTTCCATGGAAGGCATTTTTAAAAGCAATTTGATTCAACATTTGTAAGTGGATGTAGTACAGCTTGTTAAACAGCCAGCAGTAATCTCCTGATATGTCTGGCTTAGAAATGAGACTTGAGCTCATGCTTATTGATGACACTGAGAAATCAAACTGCTTCATTATTGCTAATGAAGGTGGAAAGGTTAAATTTAGATCTAGAATAAGCCTCTGGGAAGAAACTGGATGGGTTTCTTTAGTACATGTTCTATGAGATCTATACAAGGTTGTTTTTTTTTTTTTTGCGGGGGGGAGTGGATTTTGGGGTTTTTACTCCCTTTTAAATACAATTTTCCTGATATTTTATCTAGTTTGTTTCCATAAACTGTTCAAAACAGGGGAGATGGTGGTTCAGTTCTCACACAGTGTTCTTTTTCTCTCTGCTAGTATGTTCACAGAGCTTTTCAATGAAGGGAAAAGAATTTTAGACATGTAAATCCCAAAATCTTAAGATTGTCCTATAAATAACTCGCCTTCTGACTTGTGTGACTCAGACTCCTGTGATAAATACCACCAGCATGAATGGTGAATTTGGGATTTTTGTTGTCAGGAGTTGGGCATATTTTAATTTGTGAATCTGAAATCACAGCAAGATATTACAAGAAATATTTTAGCTTATAAAGTGTGCTGACTCTGAAAGGGAACAAAATGAGTGTATTTGTACTGCTCCTTTGAAATGGTAGAATTGAATTTGTGCAATGGTGTGAAGTACAAGACATCTACTCTATCCTAGCAAAATCTGACCACTCTGCGAGATTTAAAAAGTGCCTTGACTTTATAAATACATTTCTATCAATCTGTTTATTATTATATTTGAAACTCCATTTCATAAATAAGGAAGCAGAATGAGACAAGACAGATGTTTAATCAAAACCATTGTACAGATCAGTGACAGATTTAGAAATAACCTTTTGACCAAGAGAGCCAGCAGGGAGGGTGTGATAAACAACTGTCTTAGTACTTTTTGTAGGCCTTCTTTTGCTTGAGAATGGAGCAGCCTCTGTTCCTTGAGGACATAAAAACCTTTGTAATACACATTTGTAAACACATATTTGTAAGTCTATTGCTCAGTTGCTTGTTTATCTAAAATCTGTACCTTACATAATATTCAGAAAATAAAGGAGAAGAGGACAGGGAAAAAGGAAAATAAGTAGGGAA
>NW_005054496.1:977199-979305 GCF_000277835.1 Geospiza fortis | reverse complement strand
GGAAAGAAGAAAAGAGGGGAGGGTGATCTGTAAAAAAGGAGTGGGAATATCAGTACCATGTAAATGAGGACTGGGAGAGTGGTATATGGGTTTTACAGTCAGGAACAAGCAGGTGCTTACTACAGAGTAAAGGAAATAATTCCTCATGGTTGGCCCTCATGACAGCCATGGTCAGCACTTTGCATGACAGGCTGTCAGTTTTTACAGCTGATTTATTCAGAGAATCAAGTGTACAGAAAAGTGATTGAGATTATCTGCCAAATGGATGCCTTATCATATCAAGGAACACTTAAAAGATTTGTTTTGTTTAGACTGGGTAAATAAAGGCTAAGAAAAGACATGATTTCTGCTGAAAAAATCTGTCAGAGCAATAAACTATGGAGACAAGAGCAGTAAAATACTACATAAGCTAAAGGTCAATATTAGCAGAGTCACCAGGAGTCATGAAAAAATTCGGGTAGAGAAGAAAAAGTGAGAGTCTGTGATGTGATTTTCTACGTCATCTGGAGGGTAGAATGAAAGATTTCTAGTGTTGTATGCACCCTGTGCCCAGCTGAGTCTCAAATTGTGGCAGGAGGGCTGGGTTACCTTGTCAAGGCATCTCTCTTTTGAAGGATGTGAATCCAAATGCAGTTCTGTTTTAGCCCATCACCACAGCAAGGGCTTCTGCCCTTTGCTTATTTTGAGAGAGCTGTGTAAACAATGTCCCATGGCTCAGAGATAAATTTCCTGATGTGAAAACCTCCAAATATTTGAGAAATTTACTCACTTCTAAATGAAACAGAACTTCTTCCTTTTATTTTTTAATCAAAAGCCAGAAGGAAATGTGATTAATTTAGAAAAGGTGAATGTGTGACTGCATAGGTTTTGCAGATATGGAGTGGGCAAATGCAGGGAGCTCAGCAGTGGTGTGCTTACTGCCTGCACCCAGGTTTGTGTTTCTTGGAGAGGCTGGGTCTCAGTGCAGAGGGATCACAGCAGCACCCCTTTGCTCTCTGGGCTGTGCTGGCCTTTGGTGTTTCATGTGAGCAGCCTGCTTAGGATAACTGAGCAAACCCAACTCCCCTAGATGTGCCTGGAGGCTGTGAAAGTGTTTTCAGGCCACTGGCAGTTGCCTAGGGGAGCGAGTTACCTTGCTGCTCTCCCTTGATAAATGTGGTTTAATAATTAATGTCCATCTGGAGAAGATGTTACTTCTCTAGCTTGTCTAAGCCTGGACAAGGAATTTGCTGACCCAGGTGTACATTAGAGACATAAGCTTCATTATTGCTAATGAACCAGTTAGAGAAATATTGCCAGGAGTCTTTGTTTTTTGCAAGAGATAATTAATTGGAAGTTTTGGTGTGTAGCTGCACAGTATAGTTAGTTTCCTGGATATTATGCACATGACACAAAGCTCAATTGGAGCCTCAATTTTGAAGTGTAGAAACCATAATTAGAAGGAAAATTGTTATGTCAGCTGCTACTCTAAAGGGAGAATGTTGAGTATTATTAACAGGTTGTTTATCCTAATGGGCCAAATATTATTTCAAATGTTATCTTTTGTATGAAGTTTCAGTGTTTTCTGTAGGCTATGGAAATGTCTTATCATGTTCCAGATTCTTCTGAGCGTCTCATTTACTTCCAGAAATGATGGGGGAACAAAGTTTATTTGGGTTTGTTTTTTTAAAAGGGTCAGATTGTAATTGATTTTCTGTCCCTGAACAGTCTGTGGAAGTGATTCCTTTGCCTAGAAAAAGCACTTGAAGAAATGGAAAGAATCTACTTGCAGTGTAAGCAATGCCAGTTTAAAAGATGTTTAACAAAACCAAAAGGAACACTTAGAAGTTGCTCTATTTTATTCAAGACTTTGTGGAACACTTTACTTTCAAGGATCCTTACAAGGATTTACTTGACCTTTAAAACAACAAGATTGTGATGAGCAAGTAATGGTTCTGGGACAGGATATCAGGTCAAACAAGTGAACTCCCCATTTCTTCTGGAATTTCTTTAGCACAAGTGGGCTCATGTAAGTTCTGGGGATGCACCACAGTCTCAGATATAAAGCCCTGGTAACTCTTCATTTCTCAGTGCTGTTATTTGCTCTGCTGTGAACACAAGCTCACT
>NW_005054496.1:969226-977173 GCF_000277835.1 Geospiza fortis | reverse complement strand
TTGAAAATACTCTGCAAAATCTTCTCTGCATTTTTGGTAAGTTTAAATACAATGAACTTCAAGCAGTTTCATTCATAACATGCTGTATGTGCCTCAGCCTTGATGAAATTGCAGCTTGGATGACTTTGATCTTATCAGCCTTGTGGAAAGAGCAGTGTTTTTTGTGATGTGAAATGAGTGAGATTTGATGGTGGTGGCTTTGACAAACTAATCTTTCAAATTTTGACTGGATTTCAAGCTTGGTTGTTAGTCACTGTGGTGGGAAGAACTATATTTAATTTTTTCCTATGACATGAAGTGATGAGGAAATTGAATTTATTATATTTTCACGATAAAACATGGTGTATTTATCCCCATAAATGAAATAGAAGTTCTGCATAACCCACTGTCAATGGCGACCTAGATTTCAAGCCCCCTATTTGTAATCATACTATGAAATTTTCTGTCTCTCTTTTTAAAAAGGATCTTTTCAATTTCCATCTCTCAAAGTGCAGGAATTCCTGGCTAAGAATACACTCTTTATTCTTTATTCCAGTTATATTTGAATCTTATCTTGATTTTAGTTTGCCATGTGTGCCAAGCAGAAGTCTATGTGTTCACAAAGCCAAGTCTGTGTGAGATTATGCAATACACATGTGCTTCAAGGGCCTCCAAACAGAATTCAGTGTTCCTAAATCCAGCTGTGTAGTACAGTACTGACTTTGTTTTCTGTGTTCTACAAGACCTGAGTTCAGATTAGTATAAATTTGATTCCTTGCCTGTCACTGTGTTTTATCCAGAATGGAGCATAGCATTGAAATTCTGAGATGTTTGACCATATTTTTCTGTGAAGTGGAGTCTGAGGGGAGCTTTGCTGAGTAACATGAAGCTGATGTCTGTCTTCTGTTAGAGCAAGCGTTTTGAATTATTTTTTTTAAAGATACTACCAGTTACTATAAACCAAGCTCTTTCCTAACCACCATCTGTCACTGCAAAGGAAGGAAGGAACATCCCCACTGGAATCAAGGTGAAGTAGGAGCCCAGCTCCCACTGCTCATTCCCACTGTCCTTCACAGTCTTTCAATGATTTGGTGGTGTCAAGAATAAGAATACTCAAATAATGAAAGTCATCATTCTGGATGTTAAAATAATGGTCAGAAATGGATATGGACAATTCTAATATCTGAGGGAAGATGGAAGAGGGAAGCATTATAACTTCATTCAAGGAATTGTTTTATATGTGGACCCTGCATCTCTGGGATGCTGGTAGAGATACTGATGGAGGGCTTCTGAGATAAATGTTGGTAACAAAATGGCAGGTTTTTATTGTAACAAAATGTAAAGATCTCTCTGAATGGCTTTAACCTCTGGTCTTTTATATTTTATTTTTTTTAAGGAACAAGCACTGAATGATAATACTTGGGTTCTTGGCTCTCTTCTTAAAAATCTGAATTTGTAGCATTTGGAGGAAAAGTTACTTGCTGTTCTGCAACAATTATTCCAGAAAAGTAAGCTAATGGTGAGCTGGATCTGAGGTTATTATGTCTGCTGCTTCCTTCTGGTTAACATAAAATTCAATTAAGAATGTATTATTCTCAGGGTTTGACAAGTACCAAGGATTTATCACAATGAGAACACTGCCTTCCTGCTGTTTACAAAAAAACACTGAAACAAGCCCTCTAGGTTATAATTCAACTCCCCTACAATTATCAGGCTGACACTTTATAAAAATGCTATTGAAGAAACCCTCATTAAGAGTGTGTTCAAACCACATTTGAAATATAGGCATGAAAAGTAATTCAGAATACACTGGTGAGCATGACAAGAAAGAGGGTCCATGTTTTTTACAGGGACTCCTCATTCCATATTATGTAAGAGAGTTACTGAAACCAATTGCAGTGATACATTTAAATTTTTGGGGGGGCGGGGGTGAGATGGGAACCCTGAGATCTGAACATATGTCAAATGATACAAGTGAGACTTTCAATGTCACTTAACTTACATTTGCTGTGAACAGATGGGATTTTTGTTTTCTAATTCTCTGAGTTGCCTTTAGGAATTCCATCCTAGACCAAATCCAAGATACAATTTTTTTCCCAGTCACTTAGTCACACCAAAGACTGAAGATGTGAGTATATATTGAAAATTGTGCTCTTTTGCACTTGTAGTTATTAGTGATATTTTCTAACTGGAGGAACTGTAATTAAAATCAGATGGCAAATATATCCTGAAATTTTTATGCATGAAAAACTTGCCAGCACTATCAGCTGCTGATGCCATTTTAGAAACATAGGGCTTTTTGCTTGTTATATCTCAATGGGTTGTTGTGGAAGTTTATTTTCAATCTCAGCCTAATTCTGGAAACAAGGAGATAGAATACTTAGAAACATAGCTCCACAGTGTCCTCATTTTTGTCCATGCTTTAGAAGAAAGAATATCACACCTGGAGTTGGATGTTGCTCATATATTTTTAAACAATACTGGTGTGTAATGCTGGGAAGGAGCATGTACCATGATGTTAATGATATGCAATTAGGCAGCAGTCTGTAAAACCCCCAAACCAAAAACTCTTTGGTGATCAAAAGACAGGGTTACATTCCAGCAGTTGGATAAGCATATCCACTATTTTGACTGCAGTTTCCAGGAAATTCAGTAACTGAAATTTGGGATCACAGTCTCTATAGAGGCTCAACTTAATTGCTTTAATGATCTTGGGCCAAGTGACTTCTCTCACTGTACTGTAGGTGATGCATTGGTGTGTGTGAAGGAAATACTTCAGTTGGAATAAAACTGAGCATCCTCAAACAGTGTGACATTTCCAGCTCCTCAGACTCTGTGTGGGATCACAGTCTCTATAGAGGCTCAACTTAATTGCTTTAATGATCTTGGGCCAAGTGACTTCTCTCACTGTACTGTAGGTGATGCATTGGTGTGTGTGAAGGAAATACTTCAGTTGGAATAAAACTGAGCATCCTCAAACAGTGTGACATTTCCAGCTCCTCAGACTCTGTGTGGAACCTAATTCACACAGAATGTGATCAGCTGCACTTCAGTGTTGGCTAATCTTCAACTGCAGTCAATAAATCAGCCTGGCCAGGGAGAGACCAGGCGAGTCAAACATGTACTGTGGTGTTTGCTTTTGTAGCCTTTTTGAGAGGTCAGATAATGGAAACATCAATTAAAAGCAGGATAAACAGCAGGGCTCTTCCAGTGCAATAGTGTTTCCCTTTCTTAAATGGGAGTGTGAATTTAGCTTTAAAGGAAGCAGCCAAATCATTGTTTGTGTTTATAAGCAATATAATTCAGACTTAGCTGGTGAAAACTTCAGTGCTCAAACTTCTTTCATAGAATACAGAGTGTAGGTTTTGAGTGAATATGTCAATGTCCAAACCCTTTTTACTGAAAACAGTGGTTTGGTTTTTTTCGACCTCATTGATTTTCCAGTTATAATTCAGGTTTGTGTGAAGGAACTACTCCCATTTGGATAAAACTGAACAAACTTCAATGTGTCACTTCCAGGCTCTAATGGGACCTAAGTGTACTATTTCCTAAGTGTCTTTGCCAGCAATGATCTTTTCTATGGTGAGTGAGACTACAATATTTATCCATTGACCTTTATTATTCGGACTGTTTTATGAAAATATCCTATTTTCCTCCACTGTCTTGTAATCTAATAGACTTGATAAATACCATGGTTTTATCTCTGTTTTTGTTGAGTGTATATTTTGGCTCCCAGTCATGTTTCATAGGCCCCAAGCAGTGATGTCTGCAGTAGGCAGAGGTGCCATTGCTGAGACTGTTGTTTGACAGGAAAAGAAAGTGCTGATTCAGAGCATCTGTTGAGAAGTGCTTTCGCAGGGAGTTTGTCCTCAAAACTGGGAAGTAGGTTGTTCTGACTCCAAGAGCTGGTGATCTTGGCCTTGCAGAGGAGAGAAGTACCTCTTTATGGGGTTGTGTTCTGTTCAACAACAGATGTGTTCAGCTGGCCGTAGTTCAGAGGATTTACAGGAACCTTCTTAGAAAAATGAGTCAAAAGGCAACATACTCTGGTAGTTGATGGTGATTTCTTACATTGCACTGGATACTGCACAATAATTTGGCAAGAAGGCAGAGCCAGCTGTGAGGTGGATGGAGCCACATATGTTTCCACACCCAAGAGAGAGGTTTGTGTACAGAATTACAGTCAGGAATAAGGCTGAGTGAAAGATATCAAAGGTTATTCACACAGAGATGTCTGGATTTGTAGATAAATTCACTTGGATTTGTTGTTTTTGTGTTAACTTTCTGACTATAAAAGAGTTTCATTGCACTGAAGTCTATAAAGCAGTAAATAGTGAAGAAGTACTTGAAGATTATTCCATTCTGAACTCAAGAGCCTTGTATGACTTGTGTTTGTGGTCTCTTTCCCAAACTTGAAATGGTGATACCACTTGAAATGTCTTCCCATTTCCCCAATGGCACCTTGCCACTGCCACCACCCAGAAAAGCTTAGTGTGGAGAGATGCCATGTTTTTCTCTCTCACATGCTGCAGCACTGCAAAATGATGCAAAATTAGGTTAGAGCTTCTACCATGCTGAGCTTCTGTAGCAAAGCAGGGAACAGACACCAGCCAGGCTCCTGCTTGCTTGCTGTAGCATCAGGTGGAGGGAACAGGACATAAGTCATCTGCAGAACTTTGAATGCTTCACTAGAACTGTTTGACAGAAGTAAGTGATCAAGGGCCAAGTGGGAGAAACTTGCTCTTTGCTTTGGAACTGACTGTCCTCCCGTGAGAGTGAGACAGTGGCAACAGAATAGCAGTGACAGCAGTGTGAGCTGCTCCTGCAGAGCCTGGCTTCTCACTTCTCACAGTTTGCATGTGTGCACTATCACCCCACATGTGAGGTAGCTCTTCAGATTTTAATTGCAGATAACTAGTGCATGTCCCAGAACTGGAGGAAACCCTGAAGATTTTCAAATCACCACCAGACTGCCTGTTTGCTCTTCTTCTGTTACTAAGAGGTGTTCAGGAAACAAGGCCAAAATTGCCATTTTACAACACTGTGGTAGTGTTTCATTCTGGGCATCAGGGAAAACCTCTAGAGGTAAATGTTGTTTCTCACTGGAAGTGCTCCAGACAAGCAGGTTGGAATGATAGTTCTGATGATGTCCAATATTTAAGGTGAACTTCAGAAGGAAGTGAGTGATAACCTTTGGAATTATAAATTATCACCCAAAAATGCATTTGACATTTGTATATGAAGTACACACCTGGCAAAGTATGTGAGATACTTACATGATATGGGTCAGTTCAGCTGAGCCATCTACTGCAAGAATAATTCTGCTGGGCAAGGCTTTATGTCTGGTACTGCTGAAAGCTTCTTGCTCCGACAGGAACCACAGTGCAGGATATTAAAAAGCTACAGATGTTTCAAGAAAGACTGCAGTGGCTGCCATAATTTCCTATAACAACAAAAACCCCAACAACAAACAAAACAAAAACAAAGCAACAAACAAACAAACAAACAAACCCCCCTCAACAACCCCCCTCAAACAAAACAAAACAAAAAAGAAAGAAAAGAGAGAGAGAGAGAGTCTGACAATGAGGTTTAGGTGCAGGGAGTCTAACCAGTGAACTTCCAGTTTTCCATATAGAAGGGTGAAGTTACCAAATGTTATAAGAGAGAAAAAGAGGAGGACAGCTTTTAGGAGGTTCTAAATTTATACAGAATTCAGGGTGAAGTGGGACAACTAAGTTCTGACCTGACATATTGCTTATCCTCTTTTCTTGGCATTTACTTTCAGATAAAACCAGCTGGCTTCAGAAAAGTGGTTCAGTGCCTCCATGACCTGAAACTGGAGCTATTGTAATTGACAGCAGTTCCCTTTCTTGTATTTATCTTAATAAATGAAGTCCTTTTCCTATCAGGGATGTTTTCAACTTCTCTAAACACATTGTTTTCATCAATATCTGTGGCTGTCCTGCTTGGAGCCCTTTGGACTCTGCACCATTCCTATTCACACGATGATCTCACATTCCTCCTGGAGACAAAAATGTGTGCTCATGCAGCTAGAGAGTGGAAACTTACTGATTGTACAGAGCTTGGCAGGAGCTCCTGTTCCAGCCTCCTGACAGGAGCAGGGACAGGCTGCATTTCTCTAAGTGCTGAGCCAATCGAAGCCTTCTTGTCTCTGCATTGTCTCTGGTGCTTCTTCTCTCCCTGTTCCTTTCTCCATTCTTATGACAAGTATGCACAGCAAGAAAGCTGCTTTTTTCTGTGCCTAGTCAGTGTTGTAGGCAAGGTTTGGAGCAAATGCAGACCCATTGTACCAACGTTTCTGCAAGAGCCCTGCAAGTGGAACTGCCTACAGCAAGAGCACAGATAATGTTTTATGTCTGACACATCCACCTTTTAATATATTAGAGCAGGAGATAGAACAGTTGCTTTGGAGTCCCCAAATGAATCAGCAGTGCAAACTGGTTTTCTCCTGCCTGGAGCTCTGTCTGTGCTCCTTGTTTTAACTCTTTGCTAGCCACAATCCAGACCACAGAGAAAACTGCAGTAAATGAAGTTCCTTAACTGCATGAATGTATGTTTTTACTGTAGTATTAATTCACATCAACTATTGCCTGCAGTGGAAGTATGTTGCAAAAGCGGCATCTATGTGGGGCTATATTGGAAGAGAGTAGCTCAATGCATAATATTTTGTCCCATTTTCCTTTTTGAAATATTGATACTAGCAAGATTTAAGCAAGTGGTTCAAGCACATCTGGTGACCCCAAAGCCATAACTGTGCAGATGCTTTAGGGGAAGGTTTGGTGAGTTACTCCTGAAGGTTCAGACAAAGGCAGCCTGTTCTACCCTTCCTTCCACTGCTTGATGCCCTTTTCATGAAGTCTTATAAAACATGCATTTTGAATGGGTCATGTTATGGGCACTTACACAGTCACTTCACATTGATTTAATGACCAGCATTAAAGGTATGTCTCCAAATTTTCATCAAAATATCCAAGATTAGCTTTGGAACTGGGTTTGTTTATAAACTTTATTTTGCTTCTTTTTAAAGTTTATTAATAAACTTTTTTTATTTATAAGCTTTATTTTGCAGACATGCATTTGCATCCAGTATGCCTGAATTTCTGGTACATTAAACCTACCAGAAAAAAGACTTAGTCATCTGTAATTGTATTATTAAAATGGCCAGTCTGATATTTTAAAATTTAAGTCTAAAAGCAAATATTCTTATTATAATTCTCACAGGTTTTAAAGAGTAAAGGAGTTCTAAAGAGCTAAGTCTGAGTTTGGCTAAGCTGTAGTGCAGTACTAAGTATAAATCCACTGTCAATAGATCTCTTGTAGGTATGAATGCCAATAGAGAGGAGGATTAGTGCAGATTAGGAAAAGAAGCAACCCTTGATAGAATGTAGGTATGGGAAGATGGTGTTATTTCAGTTACAATTTTAAGAGATTTTTTAAAAAACCTATAGTTCCCTCCTCTGTTCTGCTAGAAATCAGAAAATATGTTTGAGGACAGGTTCTCTTTTCACTTGCTCTGTTCAGCAGGTCTCCTTCTACAGTAAAGACAGTGGCATAAATGGTAGGAATGAAAACAGCTACCAAGATTTGGGCTTTGAAGCAAACAAGTCGTGCGTGTAAACCTGATTCTTCTTAACTTCCACTGCAAATTTCCAGCATTCCCAGGTGCTGAGGTTGTCTCATCTGTTTTAGGACATAAATTAATGGGCAATGCTTAGTGAGCCACATTCTTGGCTGTTGCAGATCTCTAGTAACTTTGGAAGCTACGCCAAGTTCACAGTGCTGAATTTGGCCTACTCCTATAATTCCCAGTTCTGCATATTAATTTGGATACTGCTGAAGGGGGGCTTAGAAACTGAGTCACTGAAATAAATCCAGTTAGGAGGATGGACATTCTAAAAGCAGTATATGACTGATGCCATGGGCCCTGCAAGCTCAGGGTAATTAGGT
>NW_005054496.1:944952-969216 GCF_000277835.1 Geospiza fortis | reverse complement strand
TCAGCAGAATTTCCTCTTGTGTTTTTAAATTCAGTCCTGGCTGCAGAGTCTCTGGACGATTCACTTGGCCACCTCCTAGTATTTTGTTTTCCTGCTTCCTTAATACAGATCCTAAAACCTTACAGATATTTTAATTTACTGCAGCCACCTCCTTTAAATCAAGAAAATCAATTATTTGACCTTCAGAAGTAATCAGACCTTCTCAGACTTTACTGTGTTTTTTTCCTAAAAGTAAAATGGAAGTGTCTTTAAGAAAGGTTATAAATTTAGCAGAACAATTCCTTTCTGTGAAGAACATTCATCAGGGAAGGGCTCATGCCAGCTCTGTGAAAAACCACACACGTGGATGCAGTGTGGAACAGAGACAGAAAATGCTGCAGGTGCAAGGCATTGAGAAAGTCTTGGATCTCACTTAGCTGTACAGAATCCACTTCTCTGTGGGAGAATCTTTCATTTCCTATACTCAGCTTTAAAAAGCAGAGTCAGATTTCTTTAAATAAACATGCAGAATGCATGTTCTAGAGAAAGTGAGAGCCTGTTCAAAAGCCTGTTCAAAATGAAATCAGTGCACTCAGTAAGACTTCCATGGGAGTGGCTTTCACCTCAAGCAGTTGTATTTTTCTGTCCTTTTTCTATCTGAGTAATTCATATAAAGTAATGTAATTTATTTGAAAACAAATTAAAGGGATACTGTTAGTTCAGGGAAAAAGTCCCTTTACTCCAATATTATTACCCCCTTAGAACCCCCTGTTCTTTTTAATTGATTTAAGCTAATAAAATCCAATTTTCATGAAGCAGCCACACCAGTTTGAATCACTCACAGGCTGTCAGGCACCATTCTTGAAAATACACTACACCAGGGAAACTACGTAAATAGGACGGAGAAAGGGGAGGAATCAGCAAAGTTAAGGTCCATCTTATGTGGGAATATTTCCTTTTATCAAGTAAGGTAGCCAGCAATCCTCCCTGCTGTGTTGAAGAGCAGAGGACAACGGCACTGGTTGTAAAAACTGTACATGATCACTGTAGCTCTAGGAATTATGCACACCTGGGAAATATTGCCACACATCCTTGTGGTCTGTTTAGTTTCCCTTATATTTACTTTCTGTTAATTAATTTGTGTCTTTCGGATGCAGAGACCACAACTGCATGCTGTACTTAAGATATGGGTAAGGCAAGGATTTCTACAGCAGCAAAATGATACTTTCCAAAATGTTTTCTCTTTATATTGACTCAGATATCGAGAGTCCTAGAAAAACAGATGGTTTACACAGCTTTATTTCCTCTGATTCAGATATAGGAAGCAGAAAAGCATCTAAAGATTTACTCAGATTGAATTAGGCAGCAGTTATGCCTTGTGTGGTAGGGCCTTACATCAGTACTTGCAGGAGGAGGTGAAGCAGCTGCTGCATTTTTGCTGTACTTGGAGTGACTGGTTCCTCATGGATGCCAGAGGTCCATTCTGAATTGCACTATTTCCCAGCAGGGCAGTCCATCTCATGAGGTATCTGGAAGATAATATTTTTTATTTTGGTGAAAGTGTCCCACACAAAGAAGACACCGAAATTCATGGCTGTTCTGTGGTGTTGAAGCAGCATCCAGCACTCCTGGTGTGAAGAACTGGACCCTAAAAGTGCAAGTCACCCCTGTCTGCACAGCCTGTCTTGATGGAACTGGGCATCAATTATGTCTCTGATCTAGGTATGAGTAATACAGTAGAAAGGAGCTTAGTACCAGCAGTTCCTGAGAAATCTGCCAGTGAATTATTAAAACCAGTGTTTAATTAAAAGATGCACTCAATCTCATGGCCAGAGAAGCTCAAAGTAGGACATGTGAATGACTGAGAGCCAGTTCAGACCAGTTTTCTCAGAACACCACTCACAAAAGCACTGGTAGGGGAATTATTCTTGCAACACTGCTTTGTAAAGAGAAAGAAATCTAATTTTTTCCTTATCAATGCAGGGCCTGTTGCTTTGCAATTTCTGAAAACTCTTTGACCCTTTCGTGGGACTAACATACATCTTATGATTAAACACATCAAATACATGCATGTTATTGTTCAACACATCAGATAAAGTTTATTTTTCCATTACCACAGGAACCAATTTAAATTAAAAACTTTACTAAGTTGGATTAAACAGGACTTCATCTCAATCCAGTCCTCCTCCCTATACTGCTACATCCAAAATTTCATTCCAACTGATCATTTGAACTCACTCCTTTACACAAAAGCCATGAGGGTGCATCTGCATCAGTTCCAAGCCACTTTCCTTTGAGAAGGATTCTTCTATCACCTTTTCAGATGCAAAACATTTAGTTATGTTAGAATTTTTCCTTCTGTCTTTTTTTCTCCCCAGTACTTAGGATGGAGAGAGGTGAAAGACTGCCCTTAATGAGCAGCTCTGGGTTTAATTTTACGTGTCCAAAGTCTCTGTAGAACTTCATGTGTGGACACAGGGAAAGTAAAAGTGTAAGAAAGGAAATTCAGACTAATGACTAAAATTTCTGTATTGGTTTTATGTTGGTTGCATAAAATGAATGAAAAAACTATTCAAGGAGGACTCAAGCCTTAAAACCATGATAAATTTTTTAGGTAGCACTGGAGGAAAAAATTTCAGGTGACGTGTTGATCTGCCAGTTATCACTGATTTCTCACTACTTCTGTTGTATCCATAAGTATTTATTGACTTATCCTCATCTGGTGAGAAATCTTTGAGGTGAAAATATAGGTGAATTCACATTTCACTTTTTGATGCTACCAAAAGGCCGCATGTTAATACAAGTAGCGGTGGAGGCAGTTGTTCTCTGTGAGTGAGGACAGCCCTTCTCAGCCTGAGGTGCTGACAGAAAGGAGAAAATCAGATTGTCCAAATGTTCATGGTCTGTACATGTGTGAATGTGGAGGCAGGAAAAACCCTTTCTTCATTTATCCTGGCCCTTAAGCAAATACTTCATAATGGGGGGAAAAAAAATCTCCTTACATCTGTGCAGGTCTGATTTAGACTCTGCATTAACAGATAGGAATTGTGTGTAGAAGCTCTGTTTATTAATGGCCTATTGATATTTTGAGCATTAAGTCATCAGCAAAGAACAAAATATAGTACTAAAACTATTTCCTGAAGTTGAGACTGACATGCATTCCACAGGGCATTGATATTTATTTGCAGTTATAGAAGAATTTTATTCTAGTTTGATAACTCTAAAAGAACTGAAAAATGCAGACAGAGGATGTCAGACTAAAGAAGACACATGGCTTCCAAAGATACAATTCTATTTTGTCTAAGTTTTGGGGATTATAATATCTCTCTTTCCTACTTTTGTAATCCTCTTGTTTTAAGAAGACTTTGTGTACTTTCAAAATTAACATCTTGAATGTATTTTTTCTCTCTTTTTAAGCAGTTCTGTGAGAACATTTTGCCCTCTAGTGGTGCAGAGAAGTGAGACTCAGCCCTTGCAAGACCTGTTAAAAATATTAAAAGCCATCCATGATATAATGCTGAAAATTCAGCTCCATAGGTCATCAGCTGTTGTGAGCTATGTTTCAAGGGCCAGAGAAATAATGAGTTTTGAAAATGTTCTAAATACAGTTGATTGTTTTGTGCAATCAGTTGTGAATGTTGATAAATAATAATGAAAATTGTTCTAAAGTGTCCGAAGTGCTTGAGTATTCACAGTAATTTGTTTTTCTTCTTTGTTGTAAATCAAAGGGAAAGGATAATAAGAAACAGCCTTTCGTATGTCCCAGAAAGAAAACATGCATGATATACCAGTGTTAAATAAAAAGGCTTTAGGCTGGAAAAATAGAGATTTAATCAAATTGCAGCCAAAAGATTTATAAATGTTTCCTTTGAAAAGCCTAGCTCTGAACGATTAATATGTTAATTTAGAATAAATTTAATTTAGTTAGTCAAGCTCAGAATTCAGCTAATTTACACTACAATGCCTCTTATTTTATGTGTGTTTTTAATGTCTCTTCATAATCAGAGAGGCATTAGAGAAAGTCCAGCATTACTGAAATGCTTTTTTTGCCTCTGATGATGCTCCTGGTCTCCACAGCTTCCTTTGGCTTATTCCAAAATATTCTCAGGCTTGAACAAGTCCAAAGAACGAGTTGCTCGGGCAATCCTTGCAGGAGGTGATTTCCTCTGAGCTGTGCTATGCCAGGACAGCAGTGACCACAGGGAGGCAGGGCACGCCAGCCTTAGTGAGCAGGGAAACTGCAAACCTGCGAAATGCCAAGTGTTTGTGCACTTACCACATCCTAAACCATAAAAGCTTGCCCTGCTCCTGCTGATGGCACATTTTGCTTGTGCTTTTAAGGAAGACACAGAAAATGGTTGTAGACAAGATCAGAGATCTACTGAAGCAGTGAGATGCTTGATTTTCTTCTTCTTTTTTTCTTTTTTTTTTTAACAGTAGCTGGTGTGCAAAGGAAATGACACAGATGAAGCAATGGGGATGTGCACTGTGGTTTGGACACCACAAAACCAGTCCTGTTCAGTTTTTCCATACCATGAACTTCAACAAGCGTTTAAAATTTACATGCAAGGAGAGGCAATCCCAAGGGAGCTGGGCCCTGGGAAGAGTTCCTCCCTGTGCAAGGTCTTCTTTTCTTTTTTAAACTCTCTGCTCAGTATGGCTGAAGCAAACAGCAAGGTTCCCCCTCACACATCATAAAAATAACTACTTTTAGAAAGCACAGTTTACTTTAGTTTCCTTTTAGCTAAACTAGCTATAGCTCTGGTGTTTCCAGTTTCAAATTGAGCTGAGGCCAAGATCTGCAAGACATTGCACTCATGACAGTAAATCAGGTGCCACTACAATACAGCCTCTTCCAGAGTGGCTTCCCTCAGTGTGTTGGGAAATGAAAACCCCATCTAACATTTTTGAGGACAGTTCTGTGCCATAGTGCAACAAGGTTTTCACTTGCAAACAAAGCAGAACCAGACAGAATTCAGTGGCCTTCAGCTGCTTCAGTTTTCCCTGTAATTTGCTTGCTGGGGTGAGAATATGTCAGTGTTTGACAGAGGGATGTTGCTTTTGGGAATCAGTGCTGGTGGTTGTGACAGGTCCTTCTGCCTGTATTAATGCCATGGAAATTAATTGTTCACTTTTTTCCCCTAGCTTGATATACAAAAGGCTTGAGTTGTGGCATTGAGATTTTTATCTCACTAGTCAGTTAATGTTACATATTTAAATTTATTTTATTCACACTGAATGATGGGAGGGAAATAAACTGTTCATATGAAAGAATTCCATGAAACTTCAGGGAACAGGGCAGGCTGAGTTGTACAACCAGAAATTCAGTTTTCATTTACCAGAGGATTAAAGGAATTGTTCAGTTATGTTTTGCTTACGTATTCCTTAGTGTTCAGTGTTTTTCTATAGGGACAGCAACATCTTAACCTGTGTCAGGCACAGGGGACTAGGGAGGTGTTACCTGAGGATTGCTCTATAGAGTGTCACTGTCCTCCAAGTCTGGGGGTGTGTTAAACTGCAGGGGTAAGGAAAATTTCCTCAACATCTTGACAATTAGAGAGTAGTGTAGGTGTATCACTTGGTGAGAAATTGAGGTTTTGGGATTTTTAGTATGTTGTGGATGGAAGCAAGATGGAGGGCACAGGGTGTTGTCCTGGGTTTCTTCTTCATGCTTCTTCTTCCTTCTTCTTCATGGGTTTGGGTGGCATTTTGTAATTGGGCAGAAAAGTCTGCATTGCAGCCTCTGTGGGATCAGTTATTGGGTTAAAAGGGAAAATAATCTAGGTGTCAGTTCTTAATTGGACAGTTTAGTCTTAAAAGACCTTGTAACAAGAGCTTGTTGGCCATTTTGTGCCTTCTAAGGAAAAGCTGCCCAACTCACAGTAGTGAGACTGTTTTACTGATGAAAAATAATAAACACCTGAGTCTGAACATGAATTACTGTCTCAAGTGCCTTCAATCCAGACCCAGAGAAACCAATACCCTGACACTCCTTGCTCAGTTTGCCATTGCTGTGGAGGAAGCCATGGTTCATGGTTTCTCTCACCAGTGGTGTAGCAGGGATGTCAGAGTCTGTGTGACCCATCCAGCCCTGCACATTACTAGAAATGTGTCACATTCACGGGGCCCCTGCTCTCTTCAGGAAAGAACGGCACAGTAAACAAGGAAAGTACCTCACAGGGCTCTTTCTGCTTCACTTTCCACCCCTCTACTCTCAGAACTGTTCTGCCCTAGAAGAACAATTTGCTCAAATTCTGTGTTCCTGTTTTCTGCTCTGTTGGCCCTCTGAGGGACTAAGACATAACACAACTGTCATTTCTGCTTGTTTCCTGCTTACAGTACTGAGACCTTTCAGGTTCAATATTCACATTTGCCTAAAGTCATTACTGCATCTGCTAAGTAGTGAATAATGAGGTTGCCAATAGAGCAGCACTTTACTCATTTCATGAGGAAAATCTGCACTGACACTTAGCTGGGAGTCTATTTGGAATTTTTCTGGCTATTGATCTACATTCTGAAGTGCACCCCAGACCTTCTTGACCTGACCATAATTTTTAGTCCTTCATTTACAAAGAATTAAAAGATCATTTCCAGTAAAGCCAAGTGTCCCCCTGGAATGTTGCCTAATTATTGGAAAGTAGTGTAACTGCTGTTTGCAGGAAGACATTTGCACTTACAGCCTGAAACTTATGCCAAATACTGTCTTCAGTTGTGCCACAGTAATTCTAATGTAATTATTCTGCTTGCAGTGAAGCTCCTCTCTTGTCATCCTCATCCTGTTTGGGATTTGCAGATTATTTTTCAAGAGTAGTAATAATTTCCTCTGAAAGATCTCTAGGAAATGGTCAAATCTTACATGAGTCCACAGATTGGCCAGTGAAAAGATGGAGAAATCAACTAAATTATTACTTGGCCTATGGTAAGTGCTGTGTAGAATTTCCCAGAAACTAGAGAAATATTATCTGGCACTTCTCTACCTCTATTTTTAGCAAAGTGGCTCTTTCTTCATCCTCATTAGATTAATTCCAAGCAAGAAACTCTGTCTTCTCAGAGAAGGAGAGGAAAAAGGAGAGTTGCAGGGATGTGGTTGGGATATCAGGAAGCTCTGCACCTCAGCTGAACAGTGGATCCTCAGCTGTCTTTTCAAGGTAAATAACTTGGAGTGTGAAGGGAAGCAGGGTGCCAGTGCAGAGGGCACTGACAAGGCAATGCACTCATTAGAATTCAAAGCACTCCTGTGTGCCTTCTGTCCCTTTGAGAGCAGGCCACAGATGGCTTGTAAAATGTACCTCAGCCTTTGGAATATGAATTTAGAGCTGCCAGCTGATGCCCTGCTTCCTGCTGTTGGTTGCAGAATCTGGTTGGTGGAGATCAGACAACATTACAATGTCAAATTGCCTGATATACCTCCACCACATGCTTGCTCTTTAAAAAATACCCTCAAAAGCCCTGATGTAAAAGTATCATCACATATTCCCTGGGCTAAATCATTGCAGTTACTGAGCGTGGCTGAGAGATCAACTTGAAGGGTTTTGTTTTCCCTGTCAGAAACACTATTTTAATTATATCTCCTGTGGCCAAGCAGCACCTTGAATCCTGCCTTTAAACAAACATGCCAATTGAGGGTTTAAACTAATGCTTGGAGGTCTATTTTGGCTCACTCCCTGGCATTTAAATGTAGGGTTTGATCTGATAATGTTTCTAAGTTTTGTTCTAAATCCTTGAGACCTTGAAAAGATCAGAAATGCATTAGCTAGGTCTAGAAATCTGGAGGACCCTGGAACCAACCCAAATTCATGTCATTGTCCATGGATGAAATACTCCATCATCTTTTAGAAAAATACAGCAAATACAGTAAAATTTGACACAGAAATTTAATCTCCCTCGCAACAGGAAGAAGAAACTGGGTTGAAAGAGAAAGAAATTGGTTGAGACTACAACAGAGAAAACCAAACTCTTTACACATGACATGACAGTGGGCTAAGGGAAAGGGCTTGTTCTTAGGGAGGGAACTGTGCTGCTGGGGCACCCAGAGGGGCAGAAGAGATTTCATTGTGCCCATCCATCATAGGAACCAACCTGGCCAAACCCAATCTGTCTATTGTAGTCTAGGCAACAGCACAGGGGTAGAGGTAAAGCTGCCTGAAATCCTGCTCTGTTGTAGCTAACCCCAGCTTGGAACAGGAGCAAAACCAGTTAGTGGCTGTCCCTGCATGGATAAAGGCATAGTGAGCTGCCAGGTGACATTAAAATCATTTATGAGATGAAAATAATTTTGAACAACATTGACAAAAAGTGGCAGAAATTTTTTTTCTTCTACAGGTAATAAAGTGGGCCACACAAAGCCCCTCATTTCCTCTGTGTGCCTTGCACCAGCCCTGAACAGTCCCAGCCTGCAGCAGAGGCCTGGGGACCTCCCGCATCCCAGTGCCAGTCTGGAACCCTTTGAGTGCCTCACGTGGAGTCCTGGCTGCTGTCTGCTTGCTCGGTAGGGAGGGCAGTTGTAACCTACCCAAAACCAATTACATTCTCTTGGTTTGGTTCAAGTTTTAAGGAAATTTTTTTTAAATTTGGGAAAACTATTCAGTTGCATAAGGGAGGAGGTGATGCCAAGACATCAGCTGCACTTCAGCATTTGGTTTTGTCAAAGCAACTGAGAAGCAGGCATCTAAAAATTCCAAACCAGCAAACTAGCCTTGTTTGTGCTTGTTCTGTTAGAAATTTCTGATAATTTTTATATCTGCTGTTTTAAAGGCAGCTCTGTAAGTGCATCTGTGTACCAATGCCTGTCTCATGAATCCTGGTTGTCTAAAGCCTGTGTTCTGTACAGTCACAGCCCTTGCACTTGCTTTCTTTGTTGTTTTCTCTCCCCATCTTGCCCCTGCCCTCAAAATACCTGCAGAACACCAGTAGAAATGAAGAGTACTAAAGAAGTAGGAGCCATTTCTAAACACACTGTTACAATTTTGTGGTGTGGAATCCCAACAAGATTCAGCCAATAATGCCACAGCCTACAGTTGCCATAGACAGCAAAGTTTAAAGCAAATGAGATGGTCTAAATGGACTGAGCCACAGAAACACATTTTGTCCTTTGCTGTTTATCTAGAAAAAATAAAATCAAGGTCATTTTGGGATGTAAAACTAAATTGCATCTGGCAATTAGGAGAATTAGAGGAATGGTGGAGGGTCTGAAAGAAAGCCAGTTTGATGGTCACATTCTTTACTGCTTTCATTTGCTGCTGTTATGGAGATGGGAGCACAAATGTGCTTAGCAGTTGTTTACCAGCTCAGATCCAGCTGGGGAAATGCAGTCAGTGTTCCCAAGATTGAGAGGTAAAGTTTCTGATGTTGATAAATATTCTCTTTGCTAAGTGTTGAAGGTCTAAAATTCCACCTCTGCAAGGTATTTTCTGCTTTTCAGGTGAATTGCACTGAAGATTTCTGACATCCTTTTGAAGGCTTCCTGCAGGAAAGATGAAATTTCAAACCTGTATATTACCTGAACCTTGATCTCATCCTGTCTGATATTGAAATATATGACCCAAAAGTGCTTCCCTATGAATTAGGCACTCATCATGCATTTTAACCTTCTTGGAGAAAATTATGCAGGTCTCTGAGTTGCCTGCATGAGTTATCTTTTATTCATTAGAATCCTAAATGTTATTGACATGCATTCTTAATTATTCCCTGCTGGAAACAGTAGTGTTCCTGAACAAGTATTTTGCATTTGTTATGTCCTGCTGCTAGCATAGTTAATAATGTATATAATAATAAAATAAGAAACTATCAGAGCAGAATAAGAGAACTTATTAATATGATTCAATATAAGAAAATTGTTACTTCTGACTTCGACAGCCTAACAACAACATTTTCTGAATACTTCAAGCACACAGAATCTTTGGGATAGGTCTAGCATGGAAATGACACTGCCAAAAGAAAAGCTGGCAAGATGTCACATGCAGTCCTCCCTCCAAAACCATTAACTGGAGTAGTTCATCCTTAGTGGAGCTCAAGGTGTTGCCAGAAGCTTTCAAAAGCAATATATGGACATATGTCTGGAATTAGTGTTGTTTATTCAAACAGAAAATCCCAATCCTAAAAATTATATTTGTGCTTCAGAGTTTCCCCTGTCTCATATTTTTCCATCTCTTCCTCTGTGCACACATATATATACATTTTGCTGCATGGAAAACCCAAAGGTTTCTAAAAAATTAAAAGCTGGTTGTGAAAAACTGTACAATATTCAGGGTTGCTCTCTGGTAGGAAATCTAGAAGCATCAAAAAAGTCAGGAAAATTACAGCCTTTTGTTGTGTTGTACACCAGAGTGCAAGTGATTTGCCACCATGTCCACATCCTTTTCCTTGGTAATTTCCAGCTGGCTGCAATTCCTTAAATAGATGGCTTTGTGTGCTGTGCAATTAAATATCATCCAGTTTCTATGCTGTCATCCCAAAGATTGTGCACTTCAGTCTGTAGGATATTTCAGTCTTCTCTGATGCTGATAACGTCTCACCTTTGACACTGAGAAATATCATCTTCTGCATATTTTTAATGATAATGGCAAAATTAAATATTAAACAGATGTAGTCCCAATTTCAGACCATCTATGAACCAATTTTCAGCTTTCTCATTTTGGTATAATTTATCAGTTCCTTGGTTTAATCAGATCCCTTGCTGCTTTATACTTATTGCATTAAATGTTTTCCTCAGCCTGAAAAACCTAAAGTGCTGTTTAATCACAGCAGGACTAAACTACCTGGAATTTCTTATCAAAGAAAATACTAGAATGATCTCAAGGGTATGCTACTGGTAATCTGATACAAGATGTTATCTTGTTGTCCATTCATCACTTCATCTTCATTATTTCTTCACTTTAAAATATATACTAAAATCTTAAAACCTCTTAAAGATAGGACAACCGGCTCATCATTGATTAGATTGTTTATCTTGCCGTTTTTTTCCAGCCATTTGCAGGTTAACTGTCAACAGCTCCCTGTAGCTCTTCTTCCTGTATCTAGAAATCATGATGTCTTGGAATAATTTGGGTTTCATTGTGACCTCCAGAGGTCACCTAGGCCAACTCCTTGCTAAGAACAAGCCTAATGAGATCAGATTGTGGTGGCATCTGTCCAGATGAGTCTTAAATACCTACAAAGAGGAAGGGACATTCCACAGCTGCCTGGGCATTTCAGTACTTTAATGGTAAGAAAATTTTCTTTCTGTCTAATTGCTTTCCTATGCTCCTCCTTGTGCCTGTTGCCTTTATCCTACTGCTGTGCACTGTAAGAAGAATCTGACTCCATCTTCCCTGCACCACCTGCTCAGGGAAGCACAGACAAGGACATCCTGTGAGTGTTTTCTCTTCCAGCATCGACAGGCCCATTTCTTTCTGCCTCCCCTCTTCCATCATCCCCCTAAACCATCTTGGTGGCCACTCACCCAGCTCACTCCAGAATGTGAATATCTGTCCTGTGCTGGAGACGCCAGTACTGGATGTTACATCCCAGAGAGGTCTCACAAGTGCCAAACAAAGGGAATGATCACTTTTCTCAACTGGTGGTCACAAGAATGCAGCCCAGGCTGAAGCCTCCTAGGCTCCTGTACCCAAGGGGGATCTGCTGCTGATTGATGTGAACTTGTGCACCTAGACCTTCACTTTTTTCCTGCACAGCTGCTTCCCAGAGATTTGGCTCCAGCCTGTCTGGGTTGTGAGGGGTCGTTCCATCCCAGATGCAGGAATCTGTATTTGTTTTTGTTGTTTAACTCCCCAGGTTCCTGTCAGTCCATTTCCCCAGGCTGTTCAGGTCCCTCTGATGGGCTGCCCTGCCATCCCAAAGGTGTGTTATCTGCAAACCTGGCAAGAGCACACTGTGTGCCATCATCCAAATCGTTAATGAAGACATTAGTGCTGATCCCAGCCCTGATCCCTGAGGGACAGCAGCAGTGCCTGACTGCCGGCTAGACTTTGCATCAATAGTTATTATTGATGATTTCTCTCTTGACATGCCAGAAACCAGCAGATCTGGGGGAGATTTGTGTCTTACTCACATTTGTAGTGAGAGTGCCAGTGGAAAGACAGACACAGTCCTCAAAAAGTACTGGTTACTAGCAGTTTCTCAGTGGAGCTTAGTTTGAGTACAAAGCTCTGGGAACACCATTCAGGTCATGCAATTTATGTTGTGAATAGAAACCATTGTCTAAAACTGAAGTCTTTAACCTGAAGAAGTATTTCCAATAATGGTTTCTCGTATTCCATGCATTAACATGAGATTATTTTCAAGCAAAATATGTAAAATTAAAAATATTTCCATATAATTCAGCTGGAAAACATTGAAAAGGCCATTAAAATAAAATACAGAAGTGGGCTGAAAACAAAATATTTTTTTTAATTGGCAGTACTAGACGATCCTCTTTACCATTGTCTTGTGAAGAAAAATGAAAGGATAATATGTAAGAGGCAAAACTGAAAGCAGAGCATGTTGTGTCCCCTGTGGACACTTTAGTAACTTTTGGGATTTATTCTCACAGTCAGAATAACTGGTTGATGCTGAAATAATCCCTTGCCAGAGTAACAAGAATCACTAGCCTAAAAAATTTTTTACAGCACATTTTAGTATCAATATTATCAGCTCTGGGACTTGTGTTCTGTCACTAGTTTTGACAAAGAAGATAAAGCAATTATAGAGCTGAAACATGTTTGCCATCAGCTTACTTGAAAAGCCTTCAAGTTAAAAGTGTGTATGACACCAGATTGGGTAATGTGTTAAAAGATGTTTAAAATGTACAGGAATAAAGGCTGAATTAAGCTCTTTTCTTACAACACTCTTCAGCTTCAGAAAGCAGTCAAACTAATCCATACTCGATGTTAAGTAATATTTCTCTTCTGCATCCATTCACAAATTACCTGAAGGTAAAATTCTGCAAGATGACAGGGACAGGAGGAGTTTGGTGACCCTGTGAAATTCTGGGTTAACATAGCAATGTCTCAGCTGTAACTTGTATCAGAAGAGCAAAAAATACAAAGAGAAAAGGAAATAATTAGAGGCAAGGCTGAGATAGTAAGGGAAGTGTTTTTTTACACTGCTCTTTTAAAGAGAAAAGTTGTAGAACAGCTGTTTCAGAGGTACTACCTGGGACCTTATAAGATAAAACAGTAACCTTGTGGGCAGATCTGTCTGACCTGATCATGTTCAGATTTTTAAAGCAGTCAGACAATGAATGTCTCTTTCTCTCCAGGCAAGAAATTCTTCAGTATACCACTCCTGTGCACAGTTTCATCTGTGTTTTACCAGGGAGCTCACTAATGAATGCCTTTGATCTGTTGACATTGAGGGCAAGAATTGGACATAATCACATGTGACAAACAGGCTGCAACTCCAACAGGAGTTTGTCCTGTAATAACAATGTTGGATGAGCAGAGGCATTGTAATTCAGACTCTGTATTTGGTGGGTTGAAATGTGATCTTTCTTCAATTTCTCCTGAGTTTGGGTTGGTTTTTTTGGTGGTTGTTTGTTTGTTTTTGGAGGAGCGGGATGTGTGTGTGCTGATTTACACTAAACTGTGCAACTTGAGACCCGGATTGCCAGACTGCAGTTTTAGTCTTTATGCACCACTGCTGTCTGACACAGAGCAAAGTCTTTGGGGGATGAGATTAAACACACTGTGAATCTCCATTTCTGATGAAAGCTCCATGGGAACTCCACTGGGATCCCTGCTACTTGGCTGGAGTCAAAGTTGTGTGAGCCCCGTTGCCATCCCTTTGTGCCTCAGGGAGACAGCAGTATCATGGATACAATGAGTGTGCTCTGCTTTCATGCTTTAGGGCATTCTTTGCAAAGAATAGCAATGCTTTTCTCTTGTCCTCAAAGCCACTTGTTTACCCACCTCTTTGTTCAGAACTGAAATATTTCACTTTAAAACCAGGGAGGAAAACTGTCATTTTTTTATTATTTAGCAGCTGTAGGAAAGTCACACAAAATCACTGTCTCTTTTAATCAGCTTATTTGTTTAAGCATGCAGGGTGGTAAATTGGCTTTCTCTTCTCCATGTGGAGAATACCCCACCCATTTATTGGCTGAGGACAAAACAGGCCATAACTCAGTTTTGCCTGCTGTGACAAGTGCTGAGATGAATTAGATCTTAAAGACCTGAATTATGAGATTCAGTACCACGAGGGCCTAAAGTGTAGTGAGCCCTATGCTGACTGGACTATGAACTGCATGTTTGTTGTAAGAGTGAGTAATTATGTACATTTGAGAGGGAAAACAATACACCCAAGACTGTTAGTGCTAGACTTTTGTAAAATAATGTCTTTTACCAATTCTGCTTATTTAGCAATTTCAGTAAGGAAGCTGGTAATATACTGAAGACTGCTACAGTTGATTATCAGTTTATTAAGTGTAAAAGTTTGAAGTTGCCCTGGTTTCAGCTGGGATAGGTTAAACCACGTCAGAAAGTTTATGAAAAGTTTCACTGCTGCAGGGGGTTTCTAATCTGTCAGAGTAGAAAAATCCAAGCATACTTACAATGCACTGTAAATAGGGGCCTCTAAACATTAGACAGTACCCTTAGATAAACACAGATTGTTTTATAGTCTGCTAAGAAACAAGCATTTGCTCCTGGTGTGCAAGTTAGCAAATAAAAAACCCACATACAAACAGTGCAATCTCATTTTACTCAGAGAAGGTTTAACACATAAACCCAACACTTATACAGTGGTGGTTTTACTTCTCTAAATACAAGCAGCCAGAAAAAGAGATACTAAAGTTTCACAGCACATCCTGTGCAGGTTTTAGTTGTTCTTTCCCCCAACTTTACATGGTCCCTCTAAAGGGCCATTAAGTCTTAAAAGCTTGTACTGGAGTTACCTGGCAGGGTTGGTGTGTCAAGTTTTGATTGGAGGTGAAGTAAATCTGACACCAGTGTCACTGAGAGCAGAATATGGGATTGTATCTCATTATTTGTATCTGAGCCCATTTAAGGATTTTTAAAAAAGTATTTTAACATGTACCTAATATTAGCAGAATTCAGTAGAACACAAATACCTATTAAATGTAAGAATGCTTTCTTCATTCAGAACTTGCACTTGACTCTGGGCAAGAGGCTTGCATTGCTATCTTGCTTTTTAAAAGGGCTGATTCTCCTCCTCTTATTCATGCTGATGTAAACCTCAAAAAACCCCATTGAGGTCACTGGGGAATGACAGAGCTCTTTTTGTATGTCTGAAATCAGCCTGCAAAATAAGCACAACCAATATAGACTACTTTAAAAACTCTCAGAATCTACTAAGTCTGCCACTGCATGGGGAAACAAAAAATCGCTTAAATGTTTCAAGTGCAAATTCAACTTTAGAGCTTCCATTTTTGAGGGGGAAAAATGGACAAATCTCAGTGGTTATTACTACTTTCAAGCTTCTGAAAAGAAATATCAAACTACTGGAGTGGGGAAGGGTAATGAAATTCTCAAAATAGAAAACTCTCTTCACTTGAAGGCTGTCAGGAAAACAAGCCCCTGGTTTCCTGCAGCTGCAAAAGCAGCCAGAGCTCACTTTAATGGCAGGCAGTGAGAGAGAGGCATGTTGCTCTATTTTCTCCACATTTGGGCTGCAGCTTACAATGTATGCAGATGTTTGCTGTTGGGATACACATCCAATCCCCAGTTCTCCCACAGCACAGACATGGACAGGAGGGTCTACACTGGCAGCTGTCTGTAGACTTTTGTATAAGTGTCAGACTGAGGGCATTCATGCCCTGCCTGTCTGCTTGGTAAGGCCCTGGCATGTATTCCTTACCATGCCATGTGTAAGGAAGTATTTTGGTGGATTCCTCAGGTCTTGATCCTTAGATAGGAGCTGTGATCCCTCAGGTGGGTTCCCTAATTCATTTTTGAGGGGACCTGCAGTTTTTTGTGGGTAGCAGTAGTAGTGAAATTCTCCCTGTCTGCCCAATAGCTGGAAATGAAGCTCTTCAATCTGCTGCAGCTGGGTCACTCTTTGCTTGAGATGTGGGATTAATCCTTCCTGACATCTCCATGCATATAGATATGTTTGTTTTCAGACTTGTACTTGAGCTAATGAGTGTTTGGGCCCTTGCTTTGCTAATTCTTTTCATTATGGGCAATCTGATGCCCATCCACAGGACTTGTGCTACTTAGCTCGTCTCTGCAGTGGCTATGATCAAATGGTCTCTTTTTGTCATCACACACTGCACATTATTTGCCTCTCTTACATTCCTGACTCAGTACCCTCCCATCTTTGCTTGATCTTGTCCTGCCCTTGAAACACACTAGTTAGCTGCATGCAAAAACTAACAAGACAAAACCATCAGTTTTTCTGAAAAGGGAAAAAACAAGTGACAATTGTCATTGTCACTCTGAATCCTCAGAGTGACAATGACAAATGATTTACGCTGGCAGACACTCTTCATTAAATCTGAATGCTGATAGTCTGCATTCAGCAAGATAGAGGTGACCTCTAGGACCATCATTTGGTCTGATATTTGCTCATTTAACCTAAAAAAATTACACTGTCTTTAATATACTAAAAATAGAAAAATTACATTTCTCCTCATGATGTATGCAATAAAGGGCAATCTCCAAGTACCCTTTTTAGCATCTATAATTTTACAGAGCACTCTAAAAGTTACCGTGGTTTGTAACCACTGTACAAAAAAAGTACAGTGTTACTTTTTGGCTGGAAAAATGTCTCAGCTGTAACCTGTATCAGAAGAGCAAAAAATACAAAGAGAAAATGAAATAATTAGGGGAAAGGCTGAGATAGCAAGGGAAGTATTTTTTTTACACTACTCTTTTAAAGAGAAAATTCTTGCAAAGAATAGCAAGCCATCATCAGACCCATTGAAGTAAACTTTGCTGCCAACCCCTTGCACACGCTGGGCCTTAGGCTGTGGGAAAGTGTCATTCTCCTGACCCAGCATCACATCCCAGCTCAGCATCCTGCCCTTTGCCTCTCTTGTTTGTGTTTGCCATGCTTCACATGGATCTGCACTGATAGTGGAAATCTTGTAAGAGCTGATTGTTGAGAGCCAGGGGTGCTCTTGGCAGAATATTAAAAGAGCTGATTAATACACCACACAATTCGCTGAGGAAGGTGCCTCTGTGAATGCTGTAAACAAGAAACGTTGCTCCTATGGAGAAGAAATAAGTGGCCCTAAGGGTGCTAAGGAGCCCTAACAATGCTGCCCAGCCTCACTGGCTGCCCCCACCCAAAGGCACCAGAACATTTAAGAATTAACTGCCTAGGGGTATCGAGTAGAATGGGGGACTTTCTTTCCTTCACAGAATGTACTGGCAAAGATCTGTAAGAACAGGAGAAGCCAAAAGGAATCAGACAGTGCTACAATTACAGTTTTTTAGATATTCTGGGAATACTGTCTGTTGCCTGCTTGTAACTTCTGTTCACAGCAAGTTCCTCCAGGCTGAATCAAGAATTAAAATATGGCTTTTTCACTTCCTTGTCTGAAAGCAAGTTCTCCTAAGACTGGGGCTACTCTTAGGTTACTGGATTTGTTCCTTTGACAGACCTTAAAGTAGTGAGGAGGGAATTAATTCTTGAAATCCTCACCATATGTGGGTATAAAACAGAGAAACCTGGCTTAGCCAGACTGTTTTTTCTCTGACACACTGAGAAAATACTCCACAACTCATTCATCTCTACATTCTACACACTTATTTGTTCCTACACACTGGGGTGGTGCCTTCTGTATGTTAGAGCAGAAGAACTGAACCCTAAAAGTGAGGTGTATTCTGACATGAGTATCAAATACAGCTAGAAATAAATTATATTGGAGTGTCTGGCTTTATAACTGCTTAGTATGTTGCTATTCTTGCCTTGGAGCAGTTATGTGTGTTGGTATTGGAAGTTCATCTGATACAGCAGGATGTGCATGTACGTGTGTTTGTCTTCTGCTGATTCACAATATGTTAGTCAGTGTTAATTATAAGCAGGAAGAATTAAAATTTTGGGAGGGTGGATCTTGAAGTGCTATTTATCTCTTCTTAAACTAGGACATGGCTCCAGAATATATCTGCCTTGCATTCTCAGCCAATGGATTTGTGCACAGAAATAGGATGCTAAGATACTCAGATACCTAAATTATTCCGTGTTATTCATATTTCAACTTTATATTCTTATTTTCTTTTGCATCCACCCATGTTATCTGTGTTGATGTACACTTTGTTTCCTGATGGAGCATCAGGTCTGGATGCCAAATGGAGCTGTACCTGCTGGCTTTGATGCAAAGCAGTGTTAGTGCCTGCAGCCTAAGGAGGCTGACATTCCTGTTCCATATGACTTCTTTGCCTCTCTGGTGACAAATAATGCAGTATGAAAAATATCTGTATGTCAACAGCAACTTCTCTGTGTGTGTGTGTGTGTGTCCATAAAGTATTCCAAGGCTTTTCCCAACTTCATTTTGGACAGCAGTGTGGGACATACAAGTGCCCTTGATATTGATTTTAATGCAAGAACAGCCACCACTTTTCTTGTCTTGCTGGGGTCTCTCATGAGCTGGTTTGATGTGTATCAGAGAATGGGGTCATAAGGAACCAGAAGTGATGTTGTCCTTGCTGAAGACTATTTTCCCAGGTAGGTTTCCCCAGTTTTACTTTCTAAGTTAGCAGTTTCCTTGAGAACTAAATACAACAGGGAAATAATATCATGTGCTTAAAATTTTCCTAACTTTATGGCAACTCTTCAGTTTTGTTCTGCCAGAAGGGTCAGAATTCTTCCCCAGGAAGATACCTGGGAATTCCTCAGAAGCCAGGAAGCATTCAGACACTAAAGCCAGTTTTGCTGGCATCTCACCATCTGATCCTAACTCACCCAGCAACAGAAGGGCTAAGAGCTGTCACTCTGAATAACTCTACTGCCTACATCTTTGGCAAGTTGCATCTGCATTTAACTAAAATCACAGCTTGCAGCAAGAATATTTATGAACTAGGAAACCCTCCTGAAGCGTATAAGGGCAATCTTTTATATATATACATACATATATATATGTGTGTGTGTATATATATATATTTTCACACCCTCTCCCCTTCCTCCTATCTTCGTGTTAGCAGCCAGCAATGTGGCCACTCTGGTTGCCTAGGAAGCTGATTGCTTCTCCTAAAGGATCTGTTTAAAATTCTGATCTGGATTCTAGTCAGGTATGTGAGACCCTGGGAATGGAGCTCTTGGAGTGGGGGGTACTTTCCCTTTTCCCCCTCTCCCCAGCTCCTCTGGACTGAGAGAAGGCAGCTGTGCTGCTTTGCCAGACAGAGCAGCTGGACTTGGTTACCCCTAGAACCAATTAAGTGCTGGAAGAATGGTTTGCCTTATTCCAGGGAGACAGAAGGAGCTGTTTGGGATCATAAATGACACTGGAGAGTAGCTGTGTATGCATGCAGTTATTTTAAGTGTTGTTTTTGAGGCTTTTTCTATGCACCTGCCGCCTTTTTGGGCATTTGTACTTTTATCTGCATTGTTTGAAATGCAAATAAAAGCAATGATACATATTCAGACAATCTGAGACCTGTGTTTCAGAGGACTATGCTGAACCCTTTGTTGAGTTTCTTTTCAGAAGCTAATTCTAGTGGAAAATTACTAAATTGAGCTTTAAATAGGTGAAATAGTAAGTTGGCCAAATAGTGCACCTATCAGAGAGGCAAAGAGGGTGCTCTCTCCAAGTTGGTTTCCATCCCATAGCTCTACTATTTGGAGAGATAAAGCAGGGTTTCTAAGAGGAAAGTTCCTTAACATTTAATTTTGGCCTAAGGCTGTCCCAAAAGCTGTCTGTCACACCTCATTATATGTGCTGTTCAAACCTAGATAAGCATTCAGACTAACACCTGGAGAAAAGTCTACGAATACAATTACTGGCTATCAATGCGAGAGATACTCATTAGAAGAGATCTTAGATAGTAGCAAAAGCTAGAGTTTGAGTCACTTGTTTATACTCTTAAATGAGTGTAGGATCTCATTTTAAACTGCTTTGAAGTGTGAGTTATGAACAGGAGCCCTTTGATCAGAACTGAAGTATGATGTGTCATTAGGTGTTATGCCAAAATAAAGAAGCCACTTAAGCTTTATCTCCAGAGGCACTGAGCAAAAGGAGAGCTATGGTTCCCCTACTGTGTCTCATGCTAGCAAGTCCATTTCTCCAGCAAGTCCAGAGAAATTGGGCTATGAAGATTACTGCTGAATGTCTGTAAAGTGGGAAATGGCAGTTGGTTTTCTGCTGGGGAGAAATAAGAAATGCACTATGTAAGTATTTTATTAGTGTACTTATAGAGCCTATTTCTGCTGCATACATTCCTCCCCAAGTGTGGTCCCACATATTTCCTCTTTCAAAAGCTTTGACTTAAATTTGTGGTTAACTTCAAATTAAGTTTGTGGTTACTGCTGCTTGCAGCAATTTCTCCACAAAGAAGTGACAACAAGCTCGTTTCTTCAAAATACATCACTATGAACACTTAAAAAAAGTACAGCTGGAATGTGATGGGCAACATTGCCATGTGGTGATTCTGTCCCACGAGTGCTAAACTAACTTTGTAGGTAGCTGACTGCACTGCTGTTGGGTGACTTCACTGGTCTTTGCCATTCTGCCATGCACTGGCAATACTCTTGTGGCTCCTGCTGGGATAAAACATTGCCCTGCTGGGCCTGTATTTTAATCCAGTGATTGATCTGCATCCAGCTTCATGGCAGTTGGATGTGAAAAAAAAAAGAGGAATTAATAAGCCAGACTAACTGTCCAAGTTACATTTGCTCAGAAGTCCTAATTTATTTTTTAAGTCCTGCAAATAAATCAGTAATTTTCCAAATGAAGGGGTATTTTATCCTCCAGGACACAGAGTCATGAGCAAACAGCATTCTTCTGTTCCCTCTGAAAAATAAATGGAGTTTTCTATAATGCTATCCAAAAGAAAGGGCAATATTGGCATGTACAGCCACATAAGGCTGTATCCTTCTTCACCTAGAAACAATGTAGAATTTGTAATTATTATTTGAGATTTAATCAACCCATGAAAGAGTAGAGGAAAATAACGAGATATGTGGTAATATTCCTAGTATGTACTTTAATTACTGATTGCTTGATTACTGCTGAAACTGATGAGGCTGAGTGTGATGATATTATCAGGAACTAAATCCTGATAGCAAGAGATGAAAACATAACATTTAACATGATCATGATATTCTGCAAAATAGCATCTTTGAGGGTTGGATTGAATGACTCCCTGCAGAGATAATTTAAATGCTGTAAAGCCATATATGTAGAAATGCTGATGAATAAGATAATAGACAGCCTCTAAGGAAAACAGAAGCTCCTTTAGTGCAACAGAAGGGTTACAGAAATCTCTGTGAGTGGCTGTGGCACCATATCCAAATCAACAGTTACAACATTATTAAAAGATTCCAAAAGATCCAGTGAGACTTAGAGTCTGGGAATTTAATGGGTAATGATATTTTTATCTTAGTAAGTTACAGGAATATAGTTTTGAAATATACATGAGTCACCAAGGTACTCAAAGCTATAAAATCAGGGGTAACTTTGTCAGGCATTGGACAGATACACCACATGACACCTGGAATGACACAGGAACATGCACAAAGCAGCTGAAAGAGGTGGTATCAGACTTCAGGTATGTGGTGGTGAAAAGAGGCACAAATAACTGTTTTCAAAGGGGTTTCCTTCCAGACCCAGCAGTTTCTGTAATACACTTAAAAGCAGTAGGACTGAAACACAAAGCATCTCAGACAGTAATTAGCAAAATGAAAATAGTGCTTGCTAAGAATGACACCTTTTACTAGATGGAGAGTGAGGACTCTCTGAAGCATCCACGCGTGTAGTTGAGAAATCCAGCCCAAGTCAAACAATGGAACTGAAAGAATGCTTCAGATCACCGAAACTCCTCTGTTCCTAAAAGAAGAAAAACCCCCACCCACAGACTTAGAGGGTCTGAAACCGTGAGTGAGGAAATAAGCCTAGAAGTGAAACAAGTGCATGCAAATATTACTTCATATAAAATACTCTCACACAGTTCAAGGATACAATAGCTTAGAAGTGCCCCAAACCTTTCTTTATGCACAAAACTGGCTGTAAACCTATCTAGCAAGCAGTAGATGGTATCTAGCTGGTATTCTGGGTAAAGTCTTTGAGCTTACTCTCTGATTCTCCTTTCTTGAAGAAGTATTAGCTGCTGGATTAAATAGAAAAATGAATTATTTTATGCTGTGAAATCGAATTGATTGTGTACTATGTGTGTTAGAATTTGTCTGCAGGACAATTGTGAACTAACCCCTACCTAAGCCTTCTCCCAAGGATCTCCAATTGACAGTTTCTGAATCCTAAATCCTTTTTGAACTGCACTTTATCCTGGAGGGATGTGGAAATGTGACTGCCCTGGCAAACATTTGCCATCATGGCAAATCACTGTTTCCATGCAGAGATAATTGTTCTATAAGGTATGCCTTCTGCTTTCTGGGTGGTGGAAGGTCAGATTTCTTTGTGCTATGGTTGGGCATTTTGCTATCCTAACGTGCCCTAAAGTGATCTGGTAACTGCAGCCAGAACTCCCTGTCCACATCTAGGGCTTCATAGTTTGTCTTCCATTCCTCTACCTGCCATTCTTTTTCAGATGGTTGACACTGGTTTTATATAAAATAAGAAAATTATTGTGATCAATTAGCTCTAGTCTGATGTGATGCTGGTAGCAGGGAAGAACAGCTGTGCCTGCATTTGATGTGCAGCAGTCGTTTGCAGGCTGCTGAGCAGCTCTGGGGATGGCTTTTGGAGAGCAGCAGTGGGGACAGGCTCCATTCTGATCTGAGCTGAACAACCCCTTCCCACACTGCTCTGCAGTCTGTTGGTTAAAACTAGATTAATTCCTACTTCTTATCCCAAAGAGAAAGTTGGAGAACCTCAGCACATTTCCAGGTGAAACCATACCAGTCATGCACAAGTACAAGTTCAGCCAGGAAACCATGCCCAATCTTTTTCCTGGATATGTTGGCTCTGTGGATGTGCAACATCAAAGAAAGAAAACTTGGCTCCATGCTGCTGTTGGCAGGGCTGTGATCACCAGTCACAGTGACCCAAGAGTAGAGGCCACAGAGATAAGTGTGTCTGTGACCTGGCAGAGCAGTGTGACAGCACAGTTGGGAGCTGGCAGAAGTATCCCGGGCTGCAAGTGGAACCATGGGAGTGTGAGAACCACAGACATTCTTCAAGGTGCCTCCTTACTGCAACTAAAGATGGTGGTGCCACATTTTTAGTGACAGTGCATAGGTTTTGTACAGAAAATCACTCTGTGAAAAGGCAGCGTGCTTTTCATACAGAGGAGTCTTTATTCGAATAAAGGGAGAGAGTCTATTGGGGCACACCTCTGTGCAGTTTCTCTTTTGAGGTTTTCGAGGGTGCAGCCTCCCTTTTATCCTGAACCCCCAGCCGTGTGTGTCCCTCTTCCTTTCCCCATCGGCTGAGCTGCTAGGAAGGTTCAGCCTTTCCAAACCACTCACCCCATATTCCCCCTTGAACCTGGCATTTTACCCTTGTGCAGACCCTTGTCTGTTCCAGGAGTCAAGGTGTCTGAGCCCGGTAAGGAATCTGATTTTTGAAGTTGGCAGAGACATCAAGACCCATTTCAAAGACGTTAACAGCCATACCTTCACCCATCGAATTGTTTGTAAAGACATTAGCACACATCTTTCCTATCACTTTTGATCACCTAGCACTCAAATAGGCTCTGCATCCACATGCCAGAGTAGATGTGTAAAGGGAATTAGGGCATTCCCCAAATCTGCAGAACTGATTTTAGAGTGTGGTTTAGGGATACATGAAAAATTGGTGCATTTGAAAGGTTGCAGGAATGAACAAGCACTCCTGCTAGTGGAGCAGAATTGGCTCCTGTGAGAGGACAGGCTGGTTAGCTGGGAACTGCTTTGTTTGGAGCAAATCCTGGTGCAAGTGCAAGTGCGCAAGTTATAGAATGAATTCACGTTTATCAGCTGCACAGGAGAACTGTTTGTTATATCTTTGTACTGAAATTTGTGGCATTTCTTCCAAAGGGCCATGACAGCTTCCAGCCGTACTCCGGTGAGTCAGAAATCAGAAGAACGCGCCAGCGGAGTCAGCGGCAGTACCCACCGCGCCCAGCTGCATCTCCGGGGAACCGAGAGCCATTCTCTCCAACGCTGCCAGCTAAAAGCAGCGGGAAGTTGAAAACCAGGGCTGGGGCGTGGGGAACTCGGGCTGGGTGCCTCTCGCTGCTCCCCGCCGCCGTG
>NW_005054496.1:934632-944204 GCF_000277835.1 Geospiza fortis | reverse complement strand
CGTCCATTGTCGGCGGATACACTGCGGCCGGAGTGGAGTAACTTCGTGCATCCACCTGTTTCCTGACGCCTCTTGTCTTTAGCGTGTCCCACAGCATCCTTTGCATCGCACGTACTTAACCTAGATATTTCTAGGGCCTTGAACAGACTTCTTATTGTATTTCTGTGCTGCAGGTTCCCGAATAATAACCCTGAGCGTTTCGACAAGCGTGGGCTTCTCCTTGGAAGTGTGCTCTGAGGTGGACGGTTTCTTGGCCTTTGTGCAGAGCGTGGCCCTTAAAAAAAACAAAACAAGACTCTGTGAAAGTGTGTTTTAAAAAGCCGGGAAGTAAGGAGTTAACCATGCATTTGTAAGCACTGTAACCTGAATTTCTGGACTGATCACTTTACATAAAGTCTTTGAAATTACAGGGTAGGAAAAGCATGTGTAATGACTTTAAAAGCCTTTTATTTTGTCTGGCATCTTAGTCTCAGATGGGCATCTGAGCACAGATCTTAAATTTTCTCTTCTACAAATTTTACAAAGATATTTTTATGTGATGAAAAAGTCAGTACTGAATAAGTGGCTCTATCTTTGACTAACTGCAAAGGCTGTCACATATAATAAGTTATTGTGCCAGTATTACAATCGTAATGGGATATTAAACCAGCACATTTTGGCAGTAAGTAGCTGTAATACTCATGCCCTGTTTTGACGTCTCTACAAGGAGGATTAGCTCAGACAGAATTTGTAGTGGGAGGGTGTGAGTGAGATGAAAAGCAAAAGCTGCTTAATTTTAATCTTCTCAAAAAGGTAACTACAAGTAGTGCACATGGTTAAAACACATATGCTCCTCTCTAATGGCTTTTAATTGTAGTGTCTTGATTGTGTTATGTGGACTCAGTAGTGCTTAAATAGTAGTTTTTATAAGATTCAGTCCATGCTGAACAAGCTCCCTTTTCTGGGGCAAGGGAAGCACTGAGGGACAGAGGTGTCATAGGAAGGTCTGACAACAACAGATCTGTAAAATGGCTTTGGTGTAACTGAGGCTGTGTCTGTACCTGTGTGGATGTGTGCCTTGTGTTAGGCTGCAGGCTTTGACTTGTTAAAAACTTGTTTAACTTGTAAAAAACTTGTTTAAATAGTTGAATTTTCATGATTGGGAGCTTCATTTTCTCTGACAGCTTTCTTTTGTCTTCTGATCTTTTTTTTTTTTGGTCTAGTTTTAGAGGTGGGCATCTTGGAGTGAAGAAACACAAAAAGCAATGCTTCATGGTGTGCAAAATCACTGTCCCCATGAAGTGTGCTTCCTCCAGTGGTTTTACAAGGGGGTGTGTATTTTTACATACTTACCATAACCTCCTTAGACAAACAAAACCTAAAGTGTCCTGTGGGGTTTCTTATGTATGGTTTTTTTTTATTTTCACAATCTCATAGGAGAAATTTGAAACTAGACTTTTGGATGCTTTCCTTTATGAAGTTGCAAATATTAAAAGGAAATAAATTCTTTTATGTATAAAGGCTTTGTATCTTAAGTGTGTCTGCATGTTATTGCCCAAAAAATGAATGGTGGATTCATGTGGTTCTAAGTGTGGCTTTTATCTGGATTAATGGTCAGTTCCAGTTGCATATTCTTGTCATCTCCCCACAATTTTATCTTTTGGCCAACAATAGCATGTTGGCAATTAATTAAGTGGAAAACCACTGTGAGATATGTGTTGCTCACAAGCATACATCACATGAGCATAAGAATTAAATGTTAATCCACCTACTAACATATGCTTTATGATTTAGATTTTTGGTTTATGATGGATGCCACAGAGGAGCTGGTGGTACTTTAATTGTTCAAGAGGGTGGAGTCTTCAAGCCTGCCTCTACCAAAGGGATGAAGGTGCTCTCTCAAGGAGTGTGCACAAAATACTCAGCTATTGCTTTGGCTGTTTAGAGAATCATTTGGTGAAGGAGGTATGAGCAGACTAAAGAAGATGGAGTTTGTTATGGGGAATGCAGGAAAGTTTTGGGAGTTACTGGTAGATAGTTACCAATAATGTGCAGGGAAAGGTATTGTGGCAGCCTGACAGGCACTGGGGCAGCACACACACAAGTGTTGCCAGACAGCAGCCTCGAGGGTGAGAAAAAAGCTGCTTAAAGAGAACCTCAGTAGTCCAGATATTGGACAAAAAATGTAGTTTGGGTCAAAACTGTCCCAGCAGTGCATCACATTTGGGGAGTGTTTGAACATAGCCTTTAATCTTGATTCCCTGGGAGAGGGAGGCAGTAAGTGAGCATTGATTCACATTCAGAAGGGTGTATTTAAAAAACTCTGGCTTGGGTGGTAAATTATATACAAAAAAATAAAACTTAAATTTTGGAGCAAAAAGGGAAGAAATGTCAAATGCTTGGAGGAGACTTAAATGTAGATTTCAAGCAAGATTTTAACTTGCATGGATTTGAGTGTCATGTTAATTTTAATGGAACTTGTATTAAAATACTGCAGTACTGATAAAATATTATGTTTCAAAATGCATATTTTCTTATTTTCTTTTATGTGCTTTTGAAAATGCTTTCTGTAACAGGGAATGGAAATGTAGGCCAGTGCATGGCATAAGTTACATAGAAACAGAATTGGAAACTGTTGGTCATAAAGCTGTGCAAAGGCTGATGATGACTGAAGGTTTCTGTAGCAGTTTTCCAGGATGATACTAGGAATGCTGTACAGACTGTGACATGCTTCATATTCTGTTAAATTCAGGCTGCACTTTGGTGAATCCCTGAAGCAAGCATTTAGCTTTGCACACTATTTAGGGCAGAAGAATTTGGGAAATTTTATTGTCTAAAATTTATAGGGGAGGATACAGCACATGGCTTGTTTTGTTCCATTGAGTTTAGGTTAGAATTCAAAATTTGTGTTCTTGTTTGTCTTGAAAATATTAGATGTTCTCTGATTACAGCTGGGTGAAGCATTTTCTTGTTCAGTGAAGAAATATAAGAGTGGGAAGGTGTACTGTGACAAATGGCATTTACAATTCTTTTTGAAAAAACAGATAATGCCTGAATCATCAATGTAATGGTTCATCCTAAGCAGCAAGAAAGCTTTTTTTTTTTTTTTTGCATTGTGCAAGCTGATACTAGAAACATTTGCCAGGAGGTCTACAAAGGTAGATGGTAAGTGTGTGATTAGGCTCTAAGTGGTTCTGATGACAGGCAGAGGATTCAGAGCAAGATTGACAGGCTATTTCATATTGATTAGAGAAGTAAACTGGATTTTGAAAAGCTAGACAGCTGGCATATTTCTTAACTGATTTTTGGAAGCTGAAATAATTAGGCTTGTTTGTTTGTGCCACATGGTGAGCACTTTCAGAATGGCTGTCTGGAAATACTCATCAGGGGCTGTTTTTCAGCTGATCCATTCATAGTTTCTACAGCCACCCAAAACTTCAGCATGAACCAAGAATGAAGTCAGTTTCCCCCCCAAATTGCCACATTCATGGTTTCCCTTGTGAAAATAAAACCAGACAGCAGAGCTGTGTGTCAGGGTGTGCACTGATGGATTTACCTGGGTGGTGGAGGATGCTGTGCTGTGCCTTGCTGATGCTGGCAGTGCTGATGGGGACCCTGCAGACACACAGCTGGTACCCTCGGTGCTTAATCACTCGTAAAAGGACAGAGTGATGCTGGCACAGGTTCTTGCACTTTGCCCTGCATTTCCCATGCTTTATTCTCCTTCCCTCTCTCTGTGGTTGTGGTGTTGGTTTGTTGATTGCTCCTGAGTCTGAACACAGCCTTGTGTTTCTCTGAGGACCTTTGGGTACCTTCACGGGGAGCTTCTGTGGGCTGATAAAATGTAAAACCAGCTAAGCAAATAAAGCAACAGAACTGTAGCCAAAGGGCCTTTCCAAGGAAATACTGGGACATGATGTTTAATGCCAGCACTGTTTACCTAAACCTATTTTTATTTTTCCTTTTGAAGCAATAACTCTCCTGTCTGCACCTGTGTGTTCAGCTGTCTCTCTCTGTGAGATGATGTGTTCCTCGTGGTTAGCTTGTGCTGCTGCCATGAGGATCCAGGGAAGAGCCAGGCATGCCCTTTTGCCAGCAGCATGGCACTTTTCCCAGTTTGTTGCCTGTGTTATTCCCCATTCAGCTCTCAAGCAGCCAGGCGAGTTGGCAGCTGTGCAGAGTGCTGTGGGGAGGAAAGGGCAGCACAAAATGCTGACTGTGTGCTAATGCCTCTGTGTAATCACCATTCTGGGGTTAGATTGCAGGAAGATGACAAAACTGCTGAAGAAAGTATGTTTAATCTTTTTTTTTCCTCTCCAGTATGAGTTGCAGTGGGTAATAGTAGAATGTGTGGAGAAGCACAGGTTTTCCATTTGGAACAGAAGTGTGTATCTGCCCTGTAATTTCGAATCCTTGAGATTTTATGGAAGTGGTTGAATATGGAAGTTTTGGGTCACCTGACATATAAAACCAGGATGGAACAGATCTCATGCAGGGCTATAGGCAGAAGAAAAAATCTTTTGGTATGAGGGTCAAAATATAGCTTGAACACAAGGATAGGATAGAGTGGAAATGTGATGGGTAAAAATCAATGTAATCCCTTCCATCCCTCTTGCAATACTTACCAGGTTGTTGCACTGTCATTTTCCACATCTATAATTAAGCTAATTTAGTAAAATGGTGTTTTACTACCTGGAAGACTCTCAGTGGTGGCCAAATCAGCAGATGTAAAATGGTGAATTTTAGGGTTAGAGTGGTGAGTGTGCATTTCCCCCTGACATCTGAGGGAGAATGGCTGGGGCACTGGGTTCAGATTCTGGCAGTTCTCCAGAGGGTAAGTGAAGGACCAGGTGAAGATGGGACACAAGACAGGAGGGAGAGTGTGCTGAAGAGAGAAAGTGTCCCCAGATCATGTCAGTTTGGATCCTGTGAGCAAATCATCCTGTGTTGGCCTCTGAGGTCTGTGGGTGTGTAACTTCCACCAGCAGAAAATGTATGTGTGAGCTAGGGTATAAACTGACCCAGTATAAGGTCATTTGGAAGGAAAAGAAGTACAGATTTGGGAACTCAGATCACATTCTGAAATCCAAATCTAACCTGAGTGGAAGAGCTGACAAGCAGTGAAAAATGCTGTCCTTAATACTAACACCATCTTGACCATTACATGGGATAAATTTGACTCAGTGTGGGAAAATAAGCATTTTTCTGTGTTTATGAGCTTTCTTCACTGATCTGTTTATTCATCTTGTCTTCCCTGGTTGTTCACAACTAGCTTTGAGTGCATCCCTGCAATGTTTGCTTTCAAAGTTAGTGCCAGAAGAAGTTTTTTGCCTCAGGACACAGCCCCTGACACTGGGGCAGAGGGAGGCTCAGGAAACATGCACAGGGGAGTGTTATAGCAGGAGATGGAGTTGTTCAAACAATTAAAACTGTAAAAAGTAAAACCTTAACTTAAACCCCAAAAATCATTTAATGATTTAAGCATGTTAACTGGCTTTGCCTTTGTGTGCGTTTTCGGAGCTGTGATGTTATCTGATCAGCCACTGGCTGATCTGGGGGTGATTAGGATCTGTGCTTATAGTTATGAGCATATGGTATATGGTTTTAAAATGGTAAGTTTAAAATAATTACATTCTGATGCTGTTTTTTAAAGAATTATTTAATTATCTCTATGTTCTAGAATGGTTTTGCTGCCAGTTAATATTCAATTCTGGCCTGGAGCCATCAAAATCATAAGGTTTCCTTCAAGTTTCATAATAATGTTAAAATAGAGTTGCTCAGTTTCCTTTAAGGAAGTAAAAGAACTTCCTTTGCTTTTGTTTTTACTTTCTCTGCAGTTCAGAGGCTTGTATGACCTACTATTGCATAGGAAAAGGAGTAGGAATATGGGGACATTTCTGAAGTGCACAACAGAGAGTTGGGCTTCTGACAGGTTTTCCTGAGTATTAAAATTTGGTTCAAGCAGAGCCTCCAGAGTGCTGTGCTGGACTGATGGGTTGGTATTGACTTCAAGTTTTTTAAGACTTCTACACAGCCGTGTAGGACATTGATCTTATTTCCAACCAAAAGGAGATAATCAAAGCCAGATCAAAACACGTACTGAAAAGTTTGTCTGAACTGAGGAATCTCTTGAGCTAAGGGTTTATGTGGGCCAAAAGAAACCAAAGTTAAGGACACCTACTCCTGGAAGTATTTAATGATCTCCATTTGCTGTTCAAATGAGTAAACCATGTGAAACCTGTAAAGTCATAGCTGGAAAACCAAAGGCCAAAGCATGGGGACTTTCAACAGTTCATAGAAAGAATATGAAAATAAAAGAAGAGGTTTTAAGCTAGCAAGGAAACTGCAGTGGTCTCTTCAATAGTTAAGATTTGGGTATGCCATGAAGTCTGACTTTTTGAACAGGGGAATGGCTTGTGATCCATTGTTATTTGAACTCTGTTGAAAGCTTTGCAATTGGACAGATTTTATTAGAGATTGGATTTTAATGGTGGACTGTAACACACCAGAGAAGCTTCTCTGTGGTCTGAGGGAAGCAGTTGATGCTCTATCATGTTCTGTCCAAAATGCAGCTTCAGATTCGAACCCACATCCATCTTCAGGGATTGTGCTGCACTCGGAGCCCTTAGAGCAGCATTGGCTGTGCCAAGCAGACATCTCTGGGAAGGAGTTCAGAGGTTCCTGTGGGTGCTGTGTGGAGCTTTCCTGGGTGTTTTCCATGCTGTGGAGCAGAGCTCAGGCATGGAGGTTCCTACGTGGGCTCTGAGCCCCCAGAGTGAAGTGATGTGTCAGTGACTAAAAGTATGAATGAAAAGGGAGGGCATGTGTGAGCTGGCAATTGTGAATTTTGCTGCTGACCACCGGTTTGTCCTCTGGTCTAAACAGATGTCTGAATCTGTGAGAAAGCAGAACATAAAGGACTCTGCAGACAGCTTGGAATAAACATTCCATAATTGTTTCTATGTGCAGCCCTGCCTTTTCCCTTTGTTTACTGTCAGAGCTAATTTAGACTTTTGTTAGGTTCCTCCAGGCAGGGGCATGTCACCCCTGTGTCCTGGCTGATGGGAACACTGGATATTCTGTGTAAACAGGCCGGTGAAGCTGGTAGGAGCAAAAATGCCTTTGCTGTCAGGGTGCTGCCAGAGCCTGGGCACAAAGGCAGCAAGCTGGCTCCAAGCTGAGCCTCTAAAGGGGGAGTGTTCTGGGAGAAAAGGAGACTGAATTTATAGTGGTTTTATTTATTTATTTTTAATGAAAGGATGTACAGGATGTGGAAATAGTATTTGAATTGCAACTGTTGAGAACTTCTCTCACATATACTGATAATTCTAGGAATAGCAGACAGCATGGAGAAGGAAAAGTGTTCTAGGGCAATGACTTCATCCCCAAAGAATCTGATATTTATGGTACTTTATGTTTTGAAACTATGGTTTTCATCTCTAAATTAATTCATGTATTTACTTATATTTTTCTTATTAATAGTTCTAGGAACCACTGATTATGTAGAAACTGCAGTGCTGATCCCGTTTAGTGTCTTCATGTCAGAAATTATTGTGCTTGGTCTAAAAAAACACTCCTGTGTTGGTATTCAACACAGGATATAAGGGTATTTGCAACTCACAATTATGGCATTTCTTCCAAAAGTACTTGTTTGAATTTTCAGAAGCATTTGGTTTTAGAAGTGTTTCTTTGCAAGATGATTAGTGGTCAGAGTACAGGGAGGTAAGATGACACACCTAAATGGTTTGCTGTGCAAGGGTGAAAATACCAATTAAAATTCGACACTTTTAAGATCTTTGCATGCTTTTTTAACAGTTCTCTTGCCTTTTTTGTTTTACTCACTTATGTTTGTTCAAGATAACGTGGGCATCATTTAATCAGAAAATTGATGAATTGAAATTCCAGAAACTGAGAGATTTCTGGCTGCAGAATAAGTCAACTTCCAATGCTGTGAAACTCATAAAGAATAGTTGCAGTGTTCTAAGGTTACACTGCATTAACTATAACATTAACGCACAAAACTTAAACACAGATGTCTCTGTGTGACTATTTATTGGCCAGTTTCAGGAGATTCATAGACTGGTGGGTTCTAAGTTCAGTAAAACAAATACATTCTAAAGGACTTAGACTGGCAAAGTCAAATGCAAACCCAAACTATGCAAACACTTGTTCTGCTCACATCTCTTGGCATCCGTATCTGAGAGAAGGCAGCTCCTGATGGTGGCTGAGTAGGACAGAAATGAGAAGAAGGAAAGCCCTCTGAGGGATGCAAGCTGAAGGTGGCTTTTCCAGCTTTTCCAGTGTAAAACTTTACGAGAGTCCTGCACAAACTTGAAAGCTGCTTAGGAGGAAGAGGTGTTTAAAATGTTCACCAGTTTGTCTGCTTGTGCACCTTGATGTTTAAAAGCTCCGATTTTGGAGTCAAGAGAGCCCTGTATTTTGAGAGCAGTGGATTATCTTTGAGGTGTGTCAGTGTTCAGCCTGGCTGGTGGTGCCTTCATCACTTCTGTGTGCTCAGCACTCATCAGGCTTTGTAAATTCAGGGGCAGATCTGCTGCACAGGTGAGTGCTGTACAGAGGGGAAGAATTGTTCAAGTCAGATCTCTGATCCCTTGCCTTGTGTGAAGTGGGAGCTCATGCTGCTCACTTGAAAGGCTGGGCAGTACTGCTGGGCCACTGCAATAGCTTTGCACTGTGCAGGACCAGCTGTGCCACTGTGGGGATTTTGGAACTGCCTAGGTAAGGAGGAAACTTGCAAACAAAGACAAGAAAAACTTGGATGTGGACATTGCCATGTGCTAAAATATATTAAACTTCAGTGTCTTTTTCTTTTAAAATATTTTACTTGTTGGTAAAATGTTAAGTAATTAAAAAATAAAATTATCTTATAAGTAACTATTAGTTTTTACATATTAACATGTAGCCATGCTCTATTGGACAGGCAGTGCTTCTTGCTGTTTCCATGCTTTATTTGTGGAGTGATACAAATTGCCTTTTTTATCAGGGCTTACTTTATCTTCACTTAGGTGTTGGGGTTTTTTTGTATGTGTGGTTTTTTGTTTGTTTTTGTTTCGTGAGGCTGCTGACCTGTTTGTACTTTCAGTTGAGTTTTGTGTGTCCTGTGGTTACTGACTTCCAGTTTAACTCATGGGGTGGCTGGGCTAACACGAATGGCACTACTAAGCAGGTTTTATTTCATATTTTCAATGATGAGCCAGTTTTACTCTTTTTAGAAATACATTTATTTGCACCAAATGTTGTGACCTATTTTTCTTAAATTTAAAAAAAAAAAAAAAAGAGTGTTTCTTGTTTATTTCCAATGGGAAAATGGAGAATTGTGCTGAACAGTATCCCAGATGCTGTGTTACTTTGTGATGCTGTGCAAAATGCACCCTCAGTGTTGCAGGGATCATATGTTCAATTTAAATTGCTGCTGCTATAGTGACTGCAGGGGTTTTGTGAGGGTTTCCTCACCGTGACAATTACAAGCATCAGTAACCAAGCAGGTCATGCTGACCAGGGAATTGGTTCTGCTGCATGTTCCCATTTCCACTTTGTTCTGGTTCTTGCCACGGGTCTTTATAGCTCTGGTC
>NW_005054496.1:913303-934594 GCF_000277835.1 Geospiza fortis | reverse complement strand
GAAAAAATGCAAATCACTTGAAGTGCCAAAGAAAAGGGTTGACTTGTGCCATTTGCTGACACAACTATTTTCTGTAGTTGCTAATTCAAGTGTATGAGCTCACTGTCTGAAGTTGTCTGGGGGCTGGACTTGGGAGTAGATGAAAAATGTGCCTGGCAGGCTGCTGCCCAGTGGCTGCGGAGTGGTTGGTGGAGCATCACGAGTTCAAGTGCAAGTCAAGGCAGAACTTTTCATTATAACTGTATCAGGAGCTGTCACCTTTATTTCGGATGCCTTCAAAACAGGCTTTGTCAGAAAGTAAGCCTACAGATGCAAATGAAAGGCAAAAGATAGATCAAAAAGAAATGATAGTTAAAATCTCTTATGCAGTGTAGAGATATCAGACTAATGGGTGGGTCCCTCTGTTATTCTGTGACCTTTTCTAAAACTACCTATGAATGTTACTCCAAATCAACCTTATATTGTCTATGGGCTTTTTGTTCTCCCTCCTACACTCTATAAGCTTGCTCCAAAATACACTTTTCTCTCTGTCTTTGGCACATAGTTATGTACAGACTGAGCACTGCCTTCCTTTTGGGGCAAAGTCTCCATTTGTCTTTGCTGTTTTTTCATTGTGACCACTTTTGCTCTCTTATGTTTCAGTAGACAATGTCATTTTGATGCAGCACATCAGATAAATACAGTAATTTTATTGAGGCAGACTTTGAGGAGTACTATTGATTATTTATGGAGACATGCTGTTTTAATCAAGTAAATTCATTTAAGCTGTCATGATGAGTCAGTATAATTCTGTGCTTATGCTTCATGCTGGAGAGCAGGTTTGTGTTATAGACGATGCTGGTGATTTAGAGGATGTAACAGCATCAGTCAATTGGCACAGGAGTTTGGCAGTGCTGGTTTAGTGTCTCATATAATCTCACAAGTGCTTTGAAAGCATTGATGTAAAGTTATTTTCAGGGCCTGACTTAAACAAAAGAAGTGTAGCCACTTTGGAAATGCCTTGTCTCTGGTTTGCTGAGTTGCTGGTGCTGCCAGGGGGAGGCTCTGTGTGATGCCCTGGCTGGCAGTGCCCCTCCAAGGCTGAGCAGGATGTAGGTTAGTGCTGCCAGCTGCTCTGCCCTGCCTGGGCTGCAGGCTGCCTGCCTCTCTCCCAGCATTTCTGGGTAGTTGCTAATTTTTCCTGGCTCCCTGGCCTGGCCTTCAACCATAAGGCTGTTTTTACCTTTGTGTGAGCATGCAATAACACCTTCCACCAGCACTTGTGTGAGATTAGGTAAATACTGAGGGTGCTCTGAGTGCTGTGAGTCATTCTGGCATGTTTTGATGATTTGAGATTTTGAACTGTGTTTAAAAGGAAAGGTTCCATTCTGTGGATAGGTATGTAGGTAGGTATGCTGCGAAAGATGACTGAGAAGGAGCCTTTTACTTACCTGCATTTCAATGTAGGATGCTTTATTAATGACTATCCTTATGATTTTCTAAACCATTTAAGTGTGTCACATTTAAAATTAGTGTGACTGAAATGTTTGGAGTTGTAAAGGTCATCTTTATCAAGTAGTGCATTCATAGAAACAGAATAGTGGAATTGTTTAGGTTCCAACTGTTAGGTTGGAAAAGGTCAAGTCCAACCATTCCCCAGCACTGCCAAAGGCACCAGCAAACCCTGTCCCTGAGCACCACATCCACAGGTCTGTTAAATCCCTCCAGGGATGCTGCCTCCACCACCGCCCTGGGCAGCCTGTGAAGAAATTTTCCCTAATATCCAATCTAACCCTCCCTGTCTCAGAGATGAGCATCAATCCCTGCATTTTGGGCAGAAGCTGCTGCTCCTGGCACTGAGTGCCACCTCACTGTGGTGCTCAGTGCCCTCCAAAAGCAGCGGGTGCTTCCTTGGCTCTGAGCCACCTTCCTGCAGCCAGGCAGGTGCTGCTGCCAGCTGCTGTGGGATTGCCCTTGCTGTGGATGGAATCATCCCTTCGTGGTGAGGAGATGTTGGGGCTGGGCAGGACCTGCACTCTGTCTGGGTAAACGGATGAGGATCAGCAGTGCCTGAATGTCACCTTAGCAGGGGATGCTCTGCACTGCTCCTGCTCTCTGATGGGCTGTCCTGAACACCCAGATGTGTTCTGCTCTGTGGTTTGTTTTGTTTCATCTGCATGTAAGAATAGTTTTGTGGGAAGATAAGGTTGGTTTGCTTTTATTTCTCCCCCCTCCATGCTTTGTTTTATCTTTTGTGGCTTACCAATGCTCCCTTCAGTGAGTGCCCACAATGGTTATTGTACTCCTGGTGTGCCAGCCTGGAGGAGCAGGGGCTCCAGGATTGTCTCACATCCCTTCACCTGCTTCCCTGCAGCTTCTTGTCGAGGAGGAGCTGATGGCAAATTGTGTTGACAGGCTTTTAATTAACAGCTTCTCAGCAGGAGCTGTTCCTATGCCTCATAAGTCACAACAGAGCAACTTTTAATTTGTTTGCAAGCCAAAGTGTATTCAAAAGAAAAATCTTTCCACTTTGTAATTTCTTGAATGATGCCTTTCACACTCAATGTTTTAAAGCTTCTGATCTTGCAATTAAGGCTTAAAGCTCATTAAGCTTACTCAGGAAAACATTTTGCTAATAAGTGTGTAAGATCTCCTATTTTTCAGTCTTTAATTTTTTTCTTTTTTGTGGCAGCTTTATTTTGTGCAACAACAGTATTAATCTGTGTAGACTGTGCACAAGACCTCTTGTTCCTGAGAGATTTTTAAAATATTTTACCTTCTCCTTCCTGCTAAGTCTATTTTTTGCTTTTTCCTGTGGTTCCTTCTGTTGTCCCATCTGTTTGCTTGAACTGCTTTATTCTCTCCTGGTGTTTGACATACACTAATCCTTTTACCTTCTATCCTTCACAGCTTTGTTGAATTGCAGTGTGTAGTTCAGTTTTGCTTCTGCCTGCCCTTCACTAGGATGTTCCAGGATGAGCTATAATTTTTTTGAAATTGAGAAGTGTTAAAAATTGTTCCTTCCACTTCCCCCCTCTTTCTCTTTTTACTTTATTTTTATTACTGCTTGCACATGCCATTTATGGTGCTGTTAGCCTTTGGGAAAAATACTGTAATGACTCTGGTTTCTTGCTTCTCAGAATCTCCAGATCTTTCCATTTTTCCACAGTTTCCAAAAGCTGTAAAGGTAGTTGTCCAAGTAAATTGAGATGGAAAGACCTCAGTCCTGCAAAATGTATGTGTATAATGGATTTCACTTACTGCAATCACACAACTCTTTTCAATACCAGCCCAGTGGATAAAATAAGTTCAATGATTCCTGAGACCTTTTAAAATCCCAGCAAGAAAATTAATTGTGGGGGAAGAGAGTGGTGTAGAAAAAAAATCAGAATTTTGAGGTTGTGGTTTAATCAACACTCAGAGATTAAAATCTAAGATGGTTGGTTTTTGGAGTCCAGAAGAGTATTGGTAAGCAAATATGTATTAATTACATTTGTATGTAAGACTTGTCACTCTCAAAAGCAGGAAAAATAAAGAGAGGCCTCTTTCTGTGACGAAATAAGTTCTGGGGCAAAAAGAAACGGTGGAGGGGAAAGAGAAGTTACTTTCTGTTAACAGGTTTGAATGTTCTGTCATAAACAGAACTCAGTTCAAAGGATCTGGGGATCTCAGAAGATTTCTTTCAAGAGTAACCAATTTCCTGCAGCACACTATCAGTGCTAGGAGGAGGCATCTCTTGCACAGAAGAGCAGCTGTTTTTTTAAAAAAGAAAAAAGAAAGGCGTGTAAGGGGGGAGAGCAACCCCCTCTCATCCTTAATCCTTATTTAGAGCAGTTTTCCACAGGAGAACGTACATCTGTGAAAACAGGGCACTTGAGCAAATTCTGTACTCTTCAGAATGTCATTTTGCAAGGAAAAGTGTGTTTGGATGTTTTCAGGAGAGGGCTTGTTTTTTTTGTATTTTTATTTTTGCAACGAGTAACAACTGCTGAGGCTTTATTAAATTTTGTTTACTGTGTAGTGGGACTGACAGCTTTTATTATTCTTTATTATCTTAAGAATTGTGAATGTGAGTATTAACCCTGTGTTAGCAGGAGCAGGCTTAATTTTATGGAAAACAGAAATCTTTTTCATTTACCTGTAAGTTTTGTTGTGGAAATACAGTTAATCCTATTGTTAGGGTGAAGGCAACTTCTCCATTCTTTTGCTGCCACTTTGAATTGCCTTGTGTGCTTGCCTTTATAGAATAACTGGTGCTTCCACATCTGAAATATAATTTGCCTCTATTTTGTTGTTTGCAGGAACCACAGATATCTGAAGATGAAGCCATGAGGAGTGAGCAGAGTGAATAATAATGCTTTTCCGAAACCGCTTTCTGTTCTTGCTGGCCTTGGCAGCCTTGTTAGCCTTTCTGAGCCTCAGCCTGCAGTTCTGTAAGTGTCCTCATGTTCGTTTTCCACATATGGTGCTCTATAGGTGTGTTTAAAAATTGCCATGACTACATGTTGTTTAAGCATTCTTTCTTTATTGAAATACTTGGGGCTTATTTTGGTTTGTTTGTTTGTTTGTTTGTAAGGATTTTTGTTTGTTTGTTTTCCAAAAAGGTAAGAAACAGTTTTGTGTGCTGTGTAGGAATCTATACAATCTAGAGAGTTCAAAGCAGGCTACGGTATTAAAAAAAAATAAATCTGCATTTTGTACTGCAGTTAAGTAATTGAGTGTGATTGAATCCTTCCATGAAAGTAGGCAAATGACACTGGAGTGAAAACTGCTGCAATTCCTATTTTACATTGCATCAGACCAGATGGGATTTAGTAAACTGCTGTGAGAGGTTTGAGTGCTGGAACTTCTCCTGATTTGTACCCTCCCATCAGGGAACTTCAGGCAGTTGGATTGGTTCATCAGAAGTGGGTGGTTTGTTCAGGAGCAGATAAATTGTGTTGTGCTTCAGAGGGGCAGTGCAGATGAGAGATGGGCAGTGTGCCCTGTCCCTGATTGTCACCTGCTGCAGCAGAGAGAACATTTCTAGGTAAAGCCATGTTTTGTGATAATGTGGTCTGTACCAATTAATGCACAGCAATGTAGTGAGTTGCTGTTAGAAGGCAAGTAAAAGTAAAGTCCATAGGATAGGATAACATTCTTTGTTGTTCTTGTCATATTTCATTGTGTTTCACTGAGCACAGTCCTTCTGGGCTGTGCTTTTTTCTGCCCAGTGTAAAAACCCTCAAACCCAAAAGGTTACATTAGAATTAGAATGTGTCTTTTGCACATGACGGACAACTTAAAAAAAGGGAGGGAGAGAAGATGAAAGAAACTTCGGGGTTTTCTGTTGTTATTTTAGTGTGCTTAAACTCATGTACATGTCATAAAGGGACCTGTGGCTCTGAATTGCTTTTTCAGGCTCCTCTGGGCGCCAGCCAGGGGTCTGGTTGCAGCTTGTTTTGCCCTTTAGGCTCCTTAGAGCTCTGCCCTTGATGCTGTAGGGTTGGTTATGGACTGTGCATAGGGTGAAGGTCCTGGAGGAGCTGCAGCCGAAACATGAAACTGAATTGTTAACTAAATGAGTTTTGTTTAGAGATGAGGAAGTGGCATTTAGGAGAGTGAATCACATTTCATCTAAAGATAAAATTATTTTCTGCTTAATTAGAACATAACATTTCTGCTAGAGATAAGGATGTTTGAGAAGTGCTTTAAAAAGTATGTGAGCTGCTGGAGGCAGCCAAGGTGGAGCTCAGTGCCAATACCAACACTGATACAGAGACCTTTACACCATGAGAGCTGCAGTACAGTCTGCTGGGAGCCAAGACATCCAGGTAGCCTGATACTTTAACTTCTGCCAGCTTCAGGATGTAGAGCAATTGGTCCAAACTTGGAGCAAAGTCCATCTCCACAGCAAAACCAAAACCCTCTAGGATCCCCTTGTGCTTCTAGGTGAGCTGTGCCAGCTGGGCAGCCTGCAGCTTCAGGTGAGTTACCAGTACTAGTGCTTGTTGTTGTTTTATCAGGAACTTTGTCACAGCCTCATCAGTGCTTGTTTCTCTCAGGAAACACTGATTTTTCACATCCTCAGAATAACTGTTGAACTTTGGGATTGGTGAGTCTGGCTGGTCTCAGCTTTCTTCAACACCAAAATTAGCAGGAATCCCTCCTTCTCCATCCAGCACTTACAACTTCTTTGCAAATAGGGTAAAGTTTGAGCTGTTTTACCCCCACTTAGGCAGAGCATTCTGCTACAGGCCCCTCATGACAAGACAGACACTGAGATCTGGAGCAATTCCCCAGTGGAGCTGGTGCAGGGTGTGGAGCACAAGTCTGATGAGGAGTGGCTGAGGGAGCTGGGAGTGCTTAGCCTGGAGAAAAGGGGGCTCAGGGGGGTTTTATCACTCTCTACAACTACCCAGAAGGAGGTTGTACAAGGTGGGGACCAGTCTCTTCTCCTAGGACAAGAGGAAATAGTCTCAAGTTGTGCCAGGGGAGGTTTATATTGAGTATTAGGAAAAATGTCTTCACCAAAAGGATGGTTTGGCATTGAACAGGCTGCTCAGGGCAGTGGTAGAGCCACCATCACTGGAGGGATTTCAGAGACATGTAGATGTGGCACTTGGGGTCATGGTTTGGTGGTGAACTCCGTGGTGCTGGGTTAATGGTTGATGTTGATCTTAGAGGTCTTTTCCAGCCTAAATGATTGATAATATGGCTTATGTTCATGGAATGAAAATGAGTGTTTATACATTTAGACTCAGGAAAATGCCCAAGCCACTGATTTATTTTGTTTTGTTAGAAGGGAGGTACCTCCTGAAGCATTTGGAGTGGAAATGAATGTTTTATGCTTTTGTGAGATTGTGAATCTCTGTTAGCAAGCAGTGCACAGCTTTGTGGAGGAGGGCTGGTAATTTTAAAATATGCTGCTGCTCTTCTAAGCATGAAATGTTGAAAATGTCTGTTCCTTTCTGTGATAAATTTGTTTATAAAAGCAAAACAGTAACACTAAATGTATACTTATACAAGTGGTACATATCTTCTATTTTCAAACTTCTTCTTTAGAGCAGAGCATAACTCCTGTAAGTGCTTGATATTTTATCCCTCTTATCCACATGTGGAACTGTGGCATTTGAAGCCAGACTTGTGAATTTTAGCTGACTGAAGCAAAGGGAGTAGTAAAGGGCAAGCTCAGCTGTTTTTCTGTAGCTTCGGACTCAATATTACAAACAGCCCACACTGGGCTGGCTGACAAGGTCACAGTCTGGCTCCTGCTTCAGCTGGGAGGGTTCAGGAGTTGCTTGCAGCAGTTTGCCACCCAGTCAAACAGAAAAGATGCTGGTTGACTTTAATGTGCTGTGCTGGGAAGGACCTGGGACTGCTTTGTGAGCAGTGATTTCTGCAGCCACCTTGAGGAGGAGGTGGTGGTGGTCATGTAAGCGGTCCCAGTCAGTCTGTCCTTGCTTGTCAGACAAACTCCTGAGGCACTTGTTTCAGAGCTAATGGTTGTCACATCTCGAGTTCAGACACAAGGAGAAAAATGCTGGGGAAAACAACCAGGGTAGGACCTCAGAATCTTCAGTGTTGGTAGCTGGGGGTGAGCCCAGGATTGATAAAAAACTCTGTCCCCTGTTGTGATGTTTGGTTGTTCTTGCTCCCTTTCTTTTCTCTTGTGGTTTCTGAGTTCTATAGTCTGCTTTCCTGTGCTATTTTCACCACAAGGCTGGTGCTTTCTGTGGATACTAACAGCTCAACACAGGGTAGATGATGGAGAAAGCTTCCCCCAAAGGCTCTGTGAACAGCTCTGAGAGCTGGAGGTGTTCTCTCCCACCAGCAGTCTCAGAGGATGGACATGGAGCAGCTGGCCAGGACTCAGGTCAGGAGCTGCCCTCAGCTCTGTCCCAGGGTGGAGCAGCTGGTTTATGTTTGTCACATGTGTGTGCTGGTTTATGTTTGTCACATGTGTGTGCTGGCTTGGCTGGCTGCATCAAATGCCAGCTGCATCTTCATCTCCTCATCCTGGCTAGAAGGAGACATGTAGGCAGATTGCTGCACAGATGGGGACTCCTTTTAAACTGTAGTAGTCATTCTTCAAGGTGATGTGATGCTGTGGGTCTTGCGAGACACAATCCTTCCTGCCAGGACCCTCTGTTCTGTACATTTTGGGCAATGGGGCACTTGGCTGGTTCTGCTCTTGATGTCCTTGAACAGGAGCAAAAGGCCCAGGGGCTGTGTTGAGCTTTGCATGCCCATGGGGCTCTCTGCTTTCCTGGGAATTTCACAAGGAGCAGTAGGGTAGGGGAACTGGCTTCAGGAAGTCCTACTGTTTTCAAGTTTTGTGTATTTATTGAGATAAATAATGCCACATTTTTTTTTCCTGAACATTTCTGGTGAATGATGGGAGAAATGCATTTGAGACACATCTGAAAATTTACTGGGATATTTTAATACCTATTCATAGTTTTGTCAGATTTTGTTACCATTTGTAGTAGGCACACAGAAGACTTTTAACAAGGAGTTTATACTTGCTGAAAAGGTACAAGCCTTAACAGTTCTAGGCATCTTTAATATAATTGTGTGGCCTGGACTTCAAAATAAAAGGCTGGGGCCAGATGTGCCCTCAAATTCAGTTTTGCTATTAATGCATTGTACAGAGTTAAACCTGGAGCAATCAGCAATAGAGGGAACCTCTCTCTAATGGCAAGTGCCACTGGATTTTGTACATGTTTGAATTTTTACATAGTATAGGAAAATGACAGTGTTAAAAGTTAACATGAAAGAAATGTTCCAGTGCTGGCTAGAAAAATGCTCTGATGTTTCTAATGGATAGTTATATCAATGGAACATTTTTGTTTGGGAAGCCCATTGGGTTGGGAAACTGGTTGACTTCCAAACCAAATATGACTGGCAGATTAAAGTTTTATTAGGGATTGTCATTGTTTCTCTCTTGTTTTATGTCTGGGGCCAGATCTACAGAAAAGAGTGGAGAAGTATTTTTCTTATATAGTGTTTATTAGTCCACATGTGTTTTTATTTTCCTCCTCTTTGTTTATGTAAATGGGCATGGTTGTAAAACAATTTAAAACTTCAGCATTAAAGACAAAAGGAGAGCTGGTTTTGATAGACTTGTCAGTTAAGGCTGTTCTAAAATGTAATTATGTTGTTTTTATCTAGAGTTTTCAGTGTTTCACTTTGTCAGAAAAACTGCAGAATGGAAAGATGAGCTGTTCTAGACTGTGTATTTTTGTCTCTGTAAATATTATCTATAGTGCTGTTGACTAAAACTGGGCAGTTTCCTTCTGTACAAAGAGAGAATGTATGTAGGGATACTTCATTCTTTTTTTGCAAAAGAAGAGGTTGCAGTGTCTGGGGGCAACTCTTGCAGTTCAGGGACAGAGGATGGCAGTGCACCTGCATCCAAAGGATGTGTCAGAATCCAGCTGTGGGTCTGCAGCCTCAAACTAAGGAGATAAGACAGAATTTAGGACCCTGACGATGTTCATTGCATTGGTTAGCCCTTAGGTCAGCTCAGGAACAGGAGTTTACAAGGAGGTGTGAAGAACAGCTTTCTTTTTGCTCCAAAGATTGGTACCTGAGAACCCAATTACTGGGCAAACACAGGCCTTTCATTACATTCATTAGAAACATCTGTGACTGGCAGCAGAAGCCTCAACGTGGGTCTCCTTGAATAAACCTTGGCTGAACCAAATGGAAAGGCAATTTAAAAGCTGTCTGTTAGCATGCCATGTGTACATTCTGTAAAATTTGCTTGACAATGATTTTCTTATTCTGTAATCAAAGGCATGTAAATTAATTTTTCCATGAAGTAAATACTTTTTAAAAAAAATTTTCCTATTTACTTAAAGCCTAAGGAAAAAAAGTAACAGTCAAAAGAAGAGGACTAAAATGATAGTGGGAAAGCATCCCTTTTTACAGGGCTGTTTTTTATAACCTTGTGGCTGACATCCATTCCAGACTGTCCTTCTGAGGGCTCTGGCTCTCAGACAGCTCTTGCCCATGGTGCTCCTCTTCTGGTTTAGAGTTTGTTTTCCTACATACTTGGATACTTTTATCAGTGGCTTAGGCTTGCCTTTTGATAAAAAAGAATTTTGGTGTCTGCCACTGCTTTTTAGGATGTTGGCCACTGTCCCAGCAGGGTGCTGGTTCCCGTGTAAAGTGTGGAGAGCTGTTTTATGGGTTTTTGGAGGTTTTTAAAAACTACTTTCTCTGGCTCCATGGGTCATGCTTGGGTGTTGGTGTATCAGCATGTCTGGAAGTGACATTTTGCTGTTCCAGTAATAATTTCCCTCTACTTTGTCATTTGGCTTCACACTGGAGGTTTTGGTTTTAAAGATGAGTCACAGGAAACAGAAATTGGGATTTTCCACACAGAAAGGCAGAAGAGCTTTATTTTGTTGGCTTGAGCTTTGCCAGCAGCTCTTACGTGATGAGGACAGCATCACATTCAGCACTGAGGTGTTTGGGGTTTAGCCTGAGATCCTCACCAAGGCTTCCTGCAGCCCCTGCTGGGAGGCAGAGCCCTGGGGCAGTGGCTGCTCAGGTGGGGATTGCATTTTGCTGGAATATCCAAGTAACTATATTTAAAAAGCCACAGCTTTAGAATTCTTGATGTAGAGAACTTGTTTTTGTCATGTGTTACCAGCATATGAAATTAAAAGGAGAACAGATATCTCCCTTCATGAATTTTGCCTTCAAGCTCATAAGCATGGCAAATTTTCCACTCATGAGAAGTCTTTCTGGGTTTTGCTCTTCAGAAGTGCTAATTTAATCTGAATTTAAGATTAAAGGGAAAAACAACCCACAAATAATAACTCCAAGGCTCTGTGTATTTTAGCAACAAATTAAGAGAGCTAACTGTAAATGCAGAGATTTTTGTTAAAGATCCTTTTTGTGGTTGTAACTAGAGTTTTAAATAACTGTTTTGTGATTTTTCAAAAGTAGTGCTATAATGCATCAGTCCCCAAAATGAACCCCTGAAGGGAAAGGAGACATGATAAATGCTTGAGAATGATACTGTGGGGCAGTCTTACTTTCTCCTGCAAAAATAGAGCAATCATTTCAAAGCAGTTGCTTTAAATATAGGTCAGTTTAAATCACTTGAGACAGGACTTGACCAACAGAAGTTACTGGTCAGGCTACAGAACTTCATAATTCTTATTTAACTACATATTCTGACTTCACCCATGGTGGTTAGTTGGACTGTATTTCAGCAGAATTAATATGAAGTGTTAAGGCACATGTTTGAAGGCTGCTGTAGAGTTGATTCTCTAGTCGTAGGTCAGGTGATTTATTTATTTATATATTAGCAAATTCTGTTTTGTCATTAAACCAGTTCTCTGCAATTCCTTTTTCACAACTCTTGAAAGCAGAGTCTGGCTGCCTTATAGGTCACTGCAGGCGTGTTTAGAATGGCATGTTTGTCTTTTAAATAAAATTAAATTATTCCTAGGATTTTTGCATGTTACTTGTATACTGGGCTAAACTATGTTTTAACAACTGAAACATTGTCTTTAAGTTTGGATTTTCACCCTATTTTGTTTGTAGAAATAGCAAAAAGAGAATATTGTTCCTAATGTGCAGCTGTTCCATTCTGTATAAATGGTGAGTCAGGGTTAGCTCACACAGGTGAAATCTGCACAGTGGAAAGCCTCAGTTCTCCCAGGAGCATGGCCTCTCTCTGTGGGGTTTGCACTCTGGCTCTTGTTTGGGTTTTCCAGGATAACTGATGGCAGTGTGGGGTTTGCATTCTGGCTCTTGTTTGGGGTTTTCAGGATAGCAGAATGCAGAGTGGGGTTTGCATTCTGGCTCTTGTTTGGGGTTTCCAGGGTAGCAGAATGCAGTGTGGGGTTTGCATTCTGGCTCTTGTTTGGGGTTTCCAGGGTAGCAGAATGCAGAGTGGGGCCCAATCCCCAGCCCTGACTGCCAGGGCTCTCTGGGAGAAGGGCTCTGGGCTTTGCTCACCTGTGGGTGAGGCAGCCAGGGCAGAGCTCACCTGTGTCTGGTTCTGCCCTCCCTGCTGGGTGTTCTGCTGGGGCTGGCTGGGCTCTGGGCAGTGATTCTGATCCCAGAAGTTTGCTCTTTCCATAAGACATGTCTCAGCTGCTCATCCCCTTGCTACAGGGCTGTCTTCCCTTGTACTTCTGTTTTACTCATGTTACAGAGATGATGGCATCAAAACAAAACCTGGGTGTCTTAAGCTGAGAAGGCAAACACAGCCCTGTCACTCTTTGTTTTAGTAGGAGCCTTTTGATAATCTTTTGCTGACCACTCTGATTTTTGAACAGTTTTCTGAGAATTCACAATCATTCACACTTTATTAGCTTTATGTCTCTTACTTTACTTTTACCAGGCCTTTTAGGACAATGTTATCTATTAATTGGAAATGAGTTCATCAATTTGCTGTCCTTTGTTTGAGATTTGGGTTCTGCATCTCCATCAGAGAATGTTCTGACTCAAATTTCCCTTCTCTCCTTGTTCAGTGAACAGAGTTTTAACAGGACAGTACCAAGACCTTAATGCCACTGGGTATAATGCAGTTGTGCTTTTCCTTTTTCTAGGCCATGTGCAGTCTTCTGAGAAGCATGGAGGGCTACTTAAACTTCATGTTTGATGATAGGTGTGTTTCTCTGAGCTGTCCTTTGTTCTTGCCTTAATCCCCACTGTGCTGCTGCAAATGAAAACCATTGGGGTTTATGGATGTGCTGGTTCCACTGTGTGTATCTGAAAGAGAGATACTTAATATGCTTCATACAGTTGTTCATGTTTCTCCTTAGCCCTTTTAATTTTTCTCTTGTGAGTTATCTTTCAGGCAGATTTGTTCTTTTATCTGTGCTTTTGCAGGAATATCATTGCTGAAATGATACAGAGACTGACTTAATCCAAAGTGTCTTGTCACTTGACTGTAAAGATTTTTGAAAAATTTATTGTGTGTTCTTGGGCATGTGGAGTTTCTGTGATTAATAAAGTGTCTCAAACTGTACTGATTTTGAAGATTTTAATGCCTAGAGGCAGTTTTTTATTGCTTTTTGTTTTTTCTAATAAGAGTAATCTCTGTTCCCAAAATTAGTTCCCTTATGGCTTTTCAAAGCTCATTCTGAGAGAAAAGCAGTGCTTGTACGTACTAAATGGCATTGTGGTTTATTTTAAATGAGGCAGGGTCTAAGTAGATTGTATTTAAAAGACTGGGGCTTTTGTGGACTTGCTGCAGTGAAATATGAAGTCTTGTAAAATGGAAGTGATCTCTTCATTACTTTTGTGAGATGGCTGGATTAAAAGAGCTGGAAACATGTGGTGTAGTTTTGGGTTTACCAACTGTGCACATTAATGCTGAATGAAGACAAGAAATAAGATTCACTGTCTTCCCCTAAGCTGTTTTATGGCAAGAGTCCCAAAGATACCAATAATTCTCTGATCCAGAGAGCACTGTTCTGAATTCCTGAGATTCATGACTGTCAAGGAAGGCTTCCTCAGCAAAAAAACTGCCAGGTTCTACTGTATTAAATATGTTTTGAGGTTTGCTGCTGGCAAATCCATGGCAGCTTTCTGTGCCTTGGCCTGGTGTTGACAAGGACAAACAAGAGAGCTGGCTTGGCTTGGGTAAGCAGTGGCATATGGTGTTGAGATCACTTCCCTGGGTAGGTCTCTTTGTGGACAGAAAGCAGTTGGGATTAGATGTGAAACAGAAAAGTGCTAATTTAATGCAGTAGTGAAAATATTGATTTGAATTTGTAAGGCTTTTTATCTTGGAAGGACAGTGCTGTAGAGAGGTGCCAGATGTCTGTGGGTTGTGTCTGACTGATGCCATTAACATATGAGGCACTCAGTGCCCCGTGCCTTGGGCTGGCAGAGCTTTGGTCTCTGCCTCCAGCCAGGTGTGAGGCAGGGATGCTGCAGGGAGGACAGGGACAGGTCAGGAGAGAGGATCAGAAGGTGCCTTTACTAGTGAGCTGATGTAGTTTGTTGCAGCCCAGAAGCTGCTGCCTTGGTGTTTTGACACCAGGGGAGCAGTACTTGTGAAGATGTGGTGGGTAGAACTAAGGTGTGGTTTTAAGTCTCTTTATTTCTTTGTTTTCCCTGTGTATTTTGGGATTCTGGATGTTCCAGCACATATCCTAATGACACTTGACTTGAATGTCAAAAGACATTGTGAGTATTTTGGGATGAGTCTGAGGAGACTGAGTCTCCCTCTTGTGAGTTTGGGGAGAACCCTAAGGAAAAGAGGCATCTAGGATGGTAGAAAGGAGAAGTGCATGCTTGTCCTGTGTGCAGGGAGCACTCACAGGGCTTCAGCTGTGGAGAGCTCATGTCAGCAGCAGATTGCTGGGTAACAGAACAGCAGCAACTCTTGAGCTATCTTGAACTCTGCTTTATGGGGTGTATTTTTGTATCATGCCCAGCTGCTGTAGATGAAAGGATCACTGAAGCCTGAAGGATTTGTAGCCCGTGTTCCTGAGAAAATACTTTTTGCTGTGTGTTCTTCTGCTGTGCTGAATATTCTTGGCTGCTGTGTTGGTGCTCAGTTCATGTGTGAAATCTGCCAAGCATCCTTTTTTCAGTCATGTTGCAATTGCTGCTGCACAGCTTCCCACTCCAGTATTTGTGGGAATCATACAGGACAAAAGGAAAGAAAAAACCTAGCAAACCCCAAACTAAAAGCCAAGGTCCCCACCCCCTGGAAAAGGATGGCAGAGGGACTCAGTGCAGTGTATATCAGTGTAGAGCAGTTGATCTTTATTTTGGGACAATACTATGGAAATGGGAAGAGTTGCCAAGTGTTTCTGAACACAGCTGATAAAAGCTGTTTGGAAAATCTGTTCCAGGACAATTCAGTCAGATTAGTTCATTTAGCTGGTGCTCAGTTCTGTAGACAGAAGCAGGACAGTGCTTTAAAATCTTCCTGCAGTACTCATGGACCTTGTTGGATAAGCAGCAGTGGCTGGATCTACTGTATTTATAAAAATCGTGCTCAGGCCATAATTCCCCCCTCTTTAGTCTTTGTGTATTTAAGCCTTGTTTGGTGGCCCTCAGGACACTGATTTGGCACAGTTGAAGTCTTCCCACAGCATGATGAGATGTGGCAGCTCTCAGCAATAGGAGGGACTTCTCCAGAGCCTGGTGGTTTATTGCCCTTCTCACCTGGGAGTCCCACTGGGGCTGTGGTGGCCCAGGACTGACATAACTGTGTCATTGCAAGCACTGCTGGGCTCCTTTTGCATCTTGTCACTGAACAACCTGGAGAAGGAGCAAGATGTGACTTGAGCAATGTGTTTATAGAGCAGCAAATCCATCTGCTTGTCTGGGTGTCTCATAGGAACCTCCCCCACTCCCCCCGGAGCGGGTGCAGAGCCAAGCAATGGGGTAATTAGTGACATGCTGGGAAAGAAAAGCTTTAGCATGCATGTGTATTTATTTTAAAGGGATTAGTATATTAAATTGATGAAAATATAAATCTATTTGGTGGTGAACATTACATGTAGAGTTTCAGTGTAGTAGGAAAATATGATAAAATACAGCAAGTAATTTTTCACTTTGGGAGAAGAAGTGGAAAATGATTGTCATCTCTAGAGCTTGAAAAGGCTCAGATTTGCAGTCAGCATTGCTGTGTTATTGCTGTCAGGCTGAAAATCCTGGAAGCTGTTTAAGCAGTGCCATATGCCCTTCTGAATTGTCCAGTGAAAAACAATGGGGGGCGGGGGGAAACCCCTGAAACGATAAAGCTCTTTTCAAAGCCACATCTGGACTTAATAAATGCAAGCACACATTGTATAATTTAATGTATCTGCTTAAATTAGGTTTCAAACACAAGAGTACAAGGCCTGCCATGTTGTGTTTGGTGCAAAAAGGATTTTCTTAACATATTTATTTTCCTCATGTATGTTGGATTGTGACCTTGTAAAGAAAATCTGCTAGCCATGCAGCTGGAAATAAGAAACCTGTTCTCTGCAGTACTGGTGTTTAAAGCTGGTAAGCTACCAGGCATGATGGTTGTGTGTAGTTACTCTATTTTACCTTTGAACATGAACACACAAGTACTGAAATCGGTTTTTTTGCCCTGACTCTGATATGGAATAAGGCCCTGGGTCAGTCCCTGTGAGCTGTGGCTCCATGGGCAAGGGCTGCTTTGGGCAATTGCCCCAAAATGAGGAAAACCTTTAAAGGAGGTTCACAGCTTGTGAGGCAGAAAATAGGCATTCAAGTAGGCTTTGCCCCACTCCTGGGAAGGGGTAGGAGGGTTGTCTATTTCTGTCCAATTCTGTGAAAAGCAGATGAGGAGAGCAGCCTATTTATAGTAGCTCTCAGTTGTCCATAGGAACATTTGCATCTCCAGTGGAAAACTTTAGGGATCTGAAAACTAAGAAGGCTGAAAACTCAGGTGGCATTAGACTGAAGAATAAGCTTTTGGTTGCATTTCATGTAAGAAAATGACATCAGGATTGATTAGAAAAACTAAGATGCACTAACAAGTTGTAGCTGCAGTTGTATTATTATTCTGGGGAGAAAGCAGGGACTGTGGTGAGAAAACTCATGCTGGGGTGTGTGTGTAGGCTTCCATTTTGTTTGTATGTGGCAGGAGAGCAGTGTTAAGTCTTTAAGTTTTTTTTCCTTATGTCCTAATGTCTGTGATTTTCTCCAAAACATTAAAAATCTAAATACTCTAGAGCTCACGCTCCTTCCCCCTTCATCAGATCTGACTTCCACTGGGTTAGCTGAGCTCCATCTGCAGCCTCCTAAATTCCCTGAGTTCCCATTTTCTGTCAGTGAACCTAGGATATACAGGATGCTTCAGAAAACTTACATTTCCTATACTTTGAACAGAGAAACAGTATTTTTATTTCAAATTTCCCCTGTGGGAAGTAGCCTGTGGGGATTTTTGCAGTTGGAGGAGGGTGGTTCCTTATGTTGGCTGCCCTGCTCCCGTCTCCAGCATGTTTTGGATGGAGAGTGGCTGTAGCTGAATTCTCCAGGAGAAAGGCAGGAAGGGACCTGGTGCTTCAGGCTCCTTGGTGACTGGGTCTGCAAGGCTAAAAGAAAAGGGAAGTCCACCTCTTTTCTTGATTAAATCACAAGAAGTAATTGGGGGAGGAAATGGGACTGTTAATTCTGTGTGGTCACTATGAAACTGAAGATGTTTGAGGAACTACATGAGGAAATATAAACATAGCACTTAACAGAATTTTAAAAGCAGCATTTTTCTGATATTGACTTAAGTAATCCAGAAATTTACCCAACAAAGATGAGTGCACTGAAATGGACACACACTCTCCTCATCCACCCAACTATGTGAATTTAATCAATTTCTCACGACAAGTTAAAATTTCTCTGTAAGAATTTGAAATATGATGCTCTGTTTGACAAGTCTGCTGCAGCATTCCTCATGGTCTTCCAAAGTAATTGGTTTTTTTGCTGTAGGAAGGGAGATGTCCATGTTTATTTGATAGGATCAATAGAACTGTTCTAGTGGATTTTAATTTCTGGTGTCAAAATGTGCTGTGCTGAAGGCCATGGCAGATGTGTGGCTCTGCAGTATGAAGTGCAGGTGCTCAAGGCTGCTGTGGCAAGCATTTTTCAGCACTTTAGATTAGAAACACTGCCATGAAAAGAATATTTATTCAATGATATCTGCTGCTTGCTTGCTACACCTAAGTACTCTTTGTGAATATTTTTTTAAGTTTGTCCTAGAACGTGACATGTAGGCTGCTGGCAGTAGAACTGTGCTGTAAGACTGCTTGAAAAGTCTCTAAATTACTATGATTTCTTTTACAGAGGGAAAACCAGCAGCAGCAGTCCCAAAATTGAGTGGGTTAAATAGGTGTATGTGTCTGGGCACATGTCAGCCCATAACTCACCACTGGTGCTGAGTGTTTGCAAACTGCTGGAAACTCAGGGGGGATCTGTAGTCTCTGCTTGCTCCCATTTGGCTGCTTAGTCAATCTTATGAGTTTGGGAGTTCCTGCCCTGTTCCCTGCTGAGGCTGATGACTGTGTTGGATCACCCATTGTCAGAGTTTGGGCAGGTAGGATTTCAGGTGTGTAAGGAGGGAAGGGCTCCCCTCCGCTGCCCTGTCACAGCTGCGCTCTGAGGGTTGTACCTGTGTCACCTTGGAATGCACACAGCTGTTAGGTTGAAATATTGGGGAGAAATTGCACCCCAAGGAGCCTTCTTTGTCTTCTCAGGTTTGTTAAAGCAGAGCATTTCATTGTTGCTATTCCAGGTTAAATTTAAGTGTGTGCCCTCCTCCATTCCCCACTGTTTTTCTCTCTGTTACCCACCTCCCCCATAGCTCCCTTCACTCTTTTTTTTTTCTCCTTTGTAACTGTGCTCAGAGAATTTAGCAGCACTGTGGGAAGAAAACCTTGAAGCTCAGAGCCTGTTCTGTAGTGCAGAGAGGGCTGTGGCTGCCCATGAGCCCCTCTGTGCTTGAGGGACCCCTTTTGCCCCTGCTCCTCAGCAGGCAGGGCACACAAAAAGAGTGGAGAAAATGGAAGGGCAAATGCTTGGGGAAGGAGAGTTGTGGTGAAAAAAGTAGTTAAGGGATTGAGACTGAAAAGACACTGAGGATTGTTACTTCTTTGTAGGTTCAGTGTGGACAGATGTTACATTAAAAAAAAAATTCCTCTTCAAGTTCTGTAGGGCAAGAGGTTTGATTTAAAGTAAAAAATCCTGGGGTTTGTTTGTTAATTAAGCTACACATTCTAATAAAGTAAAAGCCAGTGAAAATTTAGGACTGTAAAAGTTTAGCAGCGCCATTTATATTTTATATAAATACTAAATCTAAAGTTAGAAACTTGTGTTCACAGGCTTAGAAAGCCTTTCAAAAGACCTCTATGGTTATTTTTTAGAATAGTGCTTGATAGTTTGACCAGTGTGAGGTTAATAAGCCTTTTTTTGTTTGTGTGATTACTCACCATTCACATACAGCACATTAGTGATTGTGGCCTTATGCATTATGGATGAAGGCCCTTGCTGTTAATACAGGTCTTACCTTTGAGCCTCTCAAAGCCTTTATTTAGCAATGCAAAAGCAGAAAATGAGGAAGGTGGGTTGTGTGTCACACAGGCGCATTTGAACTTCATTAATACCCAAATGTGCATTTGCAGTCCAAGGCAGAGCTCTAAAACTGATCCCGGGGGATGCTGCTCGGGGGTGAGGGTGGGGTTTGCAGGGACCACACCTGGGACTTGCAGGGTCATACCCAGGGTCACAGGATGACAGAGCACTGTGCTCAGGTTGCTTCATTTTTCTACTGGCAGTTTACCTTCAGGTTCACTGCAGTGCTGCTGTACTGCTGGTATACCTTCAGATATACTGCACCTCCTGCAGGATGTGCTCTTTAGCCCATGTGTGCCTTAGCTGCTTTTTCCAGATTGTTTTTCACATTTTTTTCAGATTGTTTCTTCACCTTTCCCCCTCCTCCTCTGTTATTTTCAAGAATTCCTGCCTCTTTTGGCTTGTTCTTCTGTACAGTACTCCTATTCTAGCTTTCATTTTTTCAGGGAGAGAGCAGCTAGAGGAAGAGCTCGGAGCTGGGGTGTTTAACCTGGACAAAAGGAGGCTCAGGGGGATCTTGTCTCTCTACAACCTCCTGAAAGGAGGCTGTGACCAGGTGCCAATCAGTCTCTTCTCCCAGTCCCATCAAGCAGCAGGACAAGAGGAAATTGCCTGACGTTGTGTCAGGGGAGCTGCAGACTGATGTGAAGGAAAATGTGTGGATGTGGCATTTGGGGCCAGGTTTTAGTGGTGAAGACAGCAGTGCTGGGTTAACAATTGGATTCAGTGATCTCAGAAGCCTTTTCCAACCTTAATGAGTCTATGAATTTGTGAAGTCCACATTGATCACCAGACTTTCAGAAGCCTGAGTGTTCTGCTCTGTGCTAGGCAGCCTTGTTAGTGGCCTGGTAGGAGCAGAAAGGAGTGGGGGGAAAGGTGGAAGTGGATAAATAACTTTTTGTGCTCTCTAACGTGTGCGTTTGCTTTTCTTTACCCGTCAGCAGAAGGTTCCTTACAGTGGGCTTGCTGTTCTTCATTTCTGCTGTGTGGCTGCATTTCTATTTGACTGTTTTAAATAGTATGTTTGCATGGGGCTGAAAGGACCTTCTGTATTATAAAAGATGAAAACTTCAGCTCTCTGTTAAGTCAGAAAATTGAGACTAGCATGGCTACTTGTGCTGCTGCTTCTCAGGCTGTTTGGAGCTACAAGGGAAAACAGCAATGGAAACTGGTTTTATTGCCTGTCTTTCTGATTTTAGGTAAATATTCTTGATTATTTTTCATGGATAAATATGTTTCTTCTTGGTAAACAGTCTTGCTACCTTTTGTATCTCAAGCTGAAAGTAGGACTGCAGGAGGGAGAGAAATTGATAATGAAGTGATGTAGTGTTTAATTTGGTGTTCTTTCTACATGAATTGCGCTTTGTGTGTTTGGTTTTCTGCTGTACTGAATTCTGTCAAATTCATGTCAGTTTTGTAGCCCTAATTCGTATCTGGCTCCCTGCTTGGGCTTCTGAGCACAATAGCTGATTTGGTAAACTTGCCATTTCTCCAGAGGGGATTAGTTGCTGTGTAGAATTGTTATCATTCCACTGAAAGCACTTCTGAGTTTCTCTTGCTTGGAAACTACTTGCCTGATATTTGGGGGTTTATATATTTGGGCATTCAGGAACTTGGTGGGGGGGAGGGAGTATGGAAGTCATAGAATTAACTTTTTGCTCTTTAAATTGGTCCCAATTAATGTACACTAGAAATAAAACCGTACTCACAGTGTTTGAGATGCCACTGGGTTTGTTAAACACATTGCTTAGTCAAGCTGTTGAGTTCATTTTAGAATGTGCTCTTCAGGTTCTATGGTGTGATTTAAAATAAAGGCTCCTGGAGGTTTTTTTCCTAATTAAACTTTGTATCAGAATTTGGATTTTATTTCTTTTGAATTGTGTTGACTTAAAAAAATAATCTGAGTTTGGAGCTGCAAGAATTCTTGAAGGAGCAATTCTACAGCAGTATTTAGGTGTAATCTTGTGTGACCAGAGCCTCTCTGTCTCACAAGGCAGCAGCTGCTGTTTGACTGTACCATCAGGTCTTACTTCTGTCTGATACCAGCCCATGTATTCAGTTTTACTTCGTGTTTCAAGCAAATTTAGCCTGGTGGGACTCCGGGAAGAGTTGCATTGAGCTCTTTCCTTTTATTGTTTCTGTAACTTACTACTTTTCCCCCTCACTATAACTTTTTCAAAGTTGTTGTTTCAAAGTAGTTTTTATGTAGCTTCTTTATTTACAAAAATAAGTTTATGAATATTGGGAAATAAAATGTTTTCTCTT
>NW_005054496.1:891154-913113 GCF_000277835.1 Geospiza fortis | reverse complement strand
TTTCCCTTTCTGTTGTCAAACTACCTCTGTAATAACATGTCCATATTCTTTATAGTTTCAGTGTTGGCAAAGGTTCCAGTTAGATAATGAAATATGTTTCAGATCTATTTTATTAACTGCTCTGGTTGGGCTAAATGCACATCAAAATCATCTGTTACATTTCTAGTTTACATTGTTGTATTCCTGTCGTAGTGAAACATGAGCTTTGAAAGGCACAGCAGTGGAAAAATCCTGCTCAAAACCTCCCTTAATCATAGATTTAAGTGTGACTGTGTGCACATTGGCAGACTTCTGTTTTGGGCAAGTGCATGTTACTGTGAACTAATAGAGAAATTCACATAAAATATTGCTAAGCTGTAAAAAACAATGTGAAAACTGTGTAGCAGTGTTCTGACCTTGTAATGATTTACAGCTGGAAGAGCAGAACTGAGTATGGAAAAAAAGAACAAATTTCAGCTTCATGTGAGGGGTTTCTAAATTTTTTTTTCCCTCTCTGAGCTGTATCAGTTCAGTACTGTTTGTACTTTTGTCCCTTACAAATGGACCAGAAAACCCACGGGGGAGACAGAGGTGGCATTGACACTGCAGGGGAGGATTTCAGCAGGGAAATACTTGCATACAGAGAGACTGTCAGCTCTTCTTCAAAGAGCTTTAGAGAACTGCTCTGTGTGGGACAGGGAGTACAAAAATGAAGGACCAAATGGAGCCTGCTGTGCAAAGGGAGCTGGAAAGGATGAGAGTGTGAAGCAGGACTGGAGAAGTGGGACAAATGAGCACAGCAAGGGAGCATGGAGGCCAAGTACTTGAAATGAGAAGGGAGGGAGAAAGGAGAGAACATCATAAATACACGAGGCACTAACAATGTCCAGGGAATGGTAGGAGATGAGGAAATAATTGAGAAGCAACTAAGAATAAAATTGAATATTAAAAATATTCAATATACTCTGTTGTTTCAGCAGCCAGAAATACGAAGGGAGTATGTGTTACTTGGGATCCTCATCCCAAAGCTCTGAAGCTGCAGAAAGTTCCAGCTTCTGAGGAGCTTTGACAAGGGCTGAGGAGCACCAGTGTGGCTGGGTGGGATCTTCAGGGTGACTGTGCTGAGCTGTGGGAAGGCAGCTCTAGCTGGGATTCATCTCTCCTTGGTCCTGTGTTGTCCTTCTTCCCTGTTGTCCTCCTCCCTCCTATCCCCATTCCCCCAACTCTGAAATACTTGTTATTTTCTTGTATATGCACCTGGTGGAGAATTTTAGGAGACTGCAGAGACTGGTGCCCAGTTCATGTTATTCCTTTTTCTATTTAGCTACATCATATAGATGATCCATGTGTTTGAGTAGGTAATTTGATTGATTGCCATTATTTTCATCCAATATGTGTTATTTCCAGTGTGTTAAAAGCAAATAGTGATTATCATAGATCTTCTCCCTTGTATAAGCCAAGCATATTCACTGTACAATAAGGACCAGTTTTACCAACTGTGACATGAACTATTGATATTTCTATCTCTGAGTCCATTTCCAGTCCACAAAATATTCTTGAGTCATACCCATAGCTGCTGTACTGACTTAAGACTCACATTTTAAAATGTTCTTTCAGTTGCTTTTTGAATTGCAAACATGTATTCTGGCAGTCCTGCAGGTGTTATTTTTAATATTCAATGTTATTCTTAGTATTCAATGTTATTCGTAATCCTCAGTTTTATTTTTAATATTTTAAAGACAGTAGATAAGTCCACAAAATATTCTTGAGTCATACCTATAGCTGCTGTACTGACTTAAAACTCACATTTAAAAATGTTCTTTCAGTTGCTTTTTAAATTGCAAACATATATTCTGGCAGTCTTGCAGTGTTATTTTGAATACCAAGAATAGTATCAAATTATATAATATTAAATAATATTAAATGTTATTCATAATCTTCAGTTTTATTTTAATATTTTAAAGACAGTAGATGCTTCTCTGTAAGATTCAGTGCTTTTCCTTATTCTTGAATTTGTCTGGCAGTGTTATGGTATTTATTCAATCAGTTTGATTAGGATAAATCAGAGACCTATTCTTTCTGAGACTTGCTTTCTGCAGACAAGGTATTTGGCCTCAGGAGTCATTGGCACTTGATTTTAAAAAGCTGCTGTATGCTTCTGTTGGCTTCTGCCCTTAATAGTCTCAGTACAAAAGTGGGATCTGTTCAGGGTTTTTGTGGTTAAAACTGCCTTAGATGAAACAATTAGGATCTTTATTTTGCTTTTAAATTTAGGATCAGAGTTAACTTGGAATTTTTGCTGTTGGGGTATGGTTTCCCTGTCTGCTGGAACACTCCTGTGTCTAAGCTGACTTGAGCTACTTCATCCAGCTCTGTGTGTGTGACATTGGGGAGCAGTAGCTGGGTTGTTTGTGGGTTGCTCTAGACAGAATTGCTGCAGAAAGCTGGGAGTTGTTGCTGTAACCTTTTCTGGCTTGGAACCTTGGCCAATAGAATGTTCCTGTAATCTGTGCCATGGACAGCTGCTGTCTGCAGTGCTGTTTATTTGCAGAGTCCAGTCACTGTTGTATGACATTCTTGGGTTTGAGATTTATACCCCAAGTGCAAGTGTACTGCAAAGCCCAGAGCTCCCAGCCTCTGGTGGGTATTGCCAAGGCTCTGTGTTACTGCCAGTGTCTTAGGCAGGGGTTTGCAATGTCTCACAACCATGTGAGCCTAAGCAAGGAGTTAAAAATTGAGTCTGGTAGATAAAGGCAGAAGTGGCAGCTGAGCTCCACAATTAAAGTGTCCAAAGTCAAAATTACATTTTAATATTCTCACCAAACACAGCTGAAAGCAAAATCTGAAGCAATTTAGTGAAAAGTTTCAAGTCACTGCACTTGGCAGGTATTGGCCTTGTCAACAGCTCTAGCAAGGCTGTGGAAAATGCTTGGGTTCTGGTTTTGGCAAAGAGTGACCACATAAAATATTTGAAGTGTAATGTATTGTAGTGTAAGAATGAAGAGCCTGTGTTTATTACTGGCTATGTGTTCATAAAATCTGTATGTGTTTTGCTTTGGTTTGCTGTCTTTGTTGGTTTTCCTGGTCTGTACAACTATTTATTGTGGAGCAAATTCACCTCTGAAATTGGAACTGGGAGTCAAGATGGAACTGAGGAACTGACACAGAAGAATTAGTAAAGTTTTGCTCTGAAATTTGTTGTCCCATCTTTTCTTTCTTGCTTATTTTTTTTTCCTCTCAAGATAGTAGACTAAGGGGCTAAAAATATGAACACTTTTCCTCCTTGTTTTTACCTCTAAAGCTTCTGATTAAAATTCCAAAAAATAGAAAATAGAATAGAATAGAGGCATTTGTTATTACAAGTATAGTCTGGGAAGACTCATTAATTAAAACTCACTGATGCTCTCACTTGAAGGCAGAGTCATTACAACTCTGGCCTTACATTTAGATATGCTTCAACTTTCATCTACATGTCAGGAGACTTAGTGGTGATATTTCTGTTAGCTTCTCCTCTGTATGTGTTTACTGCATTTCTTTGTGTTTCATATTTTTTGGGGAGTCTCAGTTTCATTCAAAGAAATATATTTTCTATGCCTTTTTTTTTAATAAGCCAGATTGTTTAAGGTTGACAAGGTGGCAATGTAAGGACAGGGATTAGTGAGGAAAATGATGAATAATCCAGTCCTTCAATCCTGACTGCTTTGTTTTCCCAGTGGTTTGTACTACCCTCATCATAACTGTACTGTGTCTTTTGCTGATGTCCTTCAATGTCAGTTTTTAAATAAAAATTATGGGGGACAGTCAGACCTATTGTGACACTTTTTCTGTGATTCATGCTGAGAGACTGAGAGAAAAAGCAGCTTCAAGAAGAGTGCAAAACTCAGAGTTGTTCTACAGCTGGGTCTGCTCCTGAAGTCTTAGCCAAGCATTGACTTAGCCAAAGAGCTTTTCTGGGCTATGTAAATGAGGAACAAAAAAATCACAGTGAAGTTGTTGCATACTGTTGAGAGACATCCTTTCATGAAACCGTAATCTTTGTGCATAATTACTTAAAAATAATGATAAAAAAGTTATAATCCTCTATGTCCCTAAAGTCTCTTGAAGATGTATGGTGAATGTTTTGTATCTTTCAGTGCATTTAATCCCAGTAAACCCTGTGAGGGAGGATGGGTTGAATCCCAAGAGCAGGAAGAGAATAATGCCTGATCTGCTGACGGAGCCCCCTGCCATAGACCCTGTTTATGAAGCTCAGGTGTACTGCAACGTTCCCAGCATCGCTGAGCGCAGCATGGAAGGTGAGCTGGGCTGGGGAGGGCGCACCTCAGGTCAGCTGCTTGTTCCTTTGTGCTGCTATTGGAAATGAGAACTCTGTGCACTGTCAGTTCATTGCTGCTTGGAGAAGGTGGAGCAAATGCCAACTGGTCACTGAGTTACATTAAATCATTCCAAACCTGCTGCTGCCCTTCCCCTTCCCCTTCGCTGTCTTGATTTTTGGAAATTGTTCTGTCCAGCCACTAGTCAGCTATAAGTCTAAAACGGAAAGGGTTGGGAGGGGCATAGATATTTAATATTTGAATTGTAATTCTTGTTACACGTCAGCTGCATTTCAAACAGTTGACTTGGAATTCAGGAAGAAAAACCCCACAGAAGTAATTATTTTGGAATTACAAGCCATTAGACATGGTCAGCTAGAAGGCATATTTGCATTCTTTACTCCACAGCAGCTGCAGCAAGTTTGAATGAAGTCCTTCATTAGCATATCCTACTAATGGTTATCAAATAAATCACAAACTAGTATGTCAGAAAGATCCAGATTAGACATGCTGCAAAATCCATCATTATGATGGGGACCTGAAGAGAGGCATTATGAAAGTGGAATAACCTTATTGTGTTGAGAGTTCAGTGCTTGAGTAGTGTTTTGTGTGGTTGGTGGACTTCAGATGTACTGTGGAGATATGCTAGGAGCCAGTCTTGTATAACTTGTCTTGCAATCTGAAGTGAAATCTTTCTTGTATTGGTAAATTGTAATTTCCTAGGGGTGTTTTTTTCATTTCAATAACAAAGCTATCAAGCTCATGATACCTACATTTATTTTATATTAAAGAAAGTGGATATAGGTAATTTTTTTTTCCCTTGGTTTCCCTTTCTTCACTTTAGGTCATGCCCCTCATTATTTTAAGCTGGTGTCGGTTCAAGTGCTGATTCGACACGGCGATAGGTACCCTCTGTATGCCATTCCCAAGACAAAGAGACCTGACATCGACTGCATGTTGGTGCCCAGCAGGTAAAATTCTTGGAGATTGTTTTTACTGAGCTCTTTTTTTGCTTGAGAATAATTTTTTTCCTCTTCAGGAAACAATTTGTGCAGCCTGAAGTACGCTGTGACTTCTGACCATTGTGTATTGCCATGGTTTAAAAAAACAGCCCCTGGATCAGTGGTGCACAGTATCTTCTTTGAAACAAAAGCTATTGCATGTTACCAGTTCAGACAGAGTTTTCATATTTCTTTAAGAAGCAAAAACTATTTAGTTGGATATTTAAGTTGCCATTCCTCTTAGATAAGTTTCTACTTTACATTTTGAAAATGTAAGTGCATTGTTTGAGATGGTCTCTTCCCTTCACTCTTGCCTTCATCTGAATACAAAAAGCTCTTAGGCAGTTCAGCACTACCATAGGATATTTGTATTTATTTATCCATATTTATATTTATTTTTTCTTTTACTCTGCAGAAATATAGGTTATCAGAATTTTCCCTTAATGATTTGTGTCAAAATTCGGGAAAAAATGGGAGTTGTACATTTAACTATTAAAATACAAGTTAACAGAAAGTGCTACTGTTTGCTACATGACAACTCCCCCTTTCCTGTAGTTACCTCTCTCTGTTTAGATCTGTCACAAGTTAGTTATTTGTGTCTAACTGCCACTAAAACATCATTTTCCTTTCTGTTTCAGTATAGTGCTTTTGTCTAACATCATGTCTTTGTAGGTTGCTGAAAACTGTTTTCACACCTGAATCACTTTGAGCTGCAGATCTGATCTGAATTGCTCTTTGTGGGAGAACCTTCATTTTTTGTTTAGATTCTACTCACTGGTACAGGTGAATTATAGTGTACAGCATTAGAAAAGCCTGGTGATGATGTAATTTCCCAACCTTTGCCATGGCTTGTTTGATTACATGTAAGTACTTTTAAGTAGGATGATGACGGTGATTTTTCAGCAGAGGACTTACCAATGAACCTACTGAATACTTAAAATTAAAAGAAAATACCAAGATATTAGCAAAACCTCTGGGCAAATCTACCTCTTCATGCTGCTGTCCCCTCAGCAGTGTCAGGTGTGGAGATTTCAGTGGCTGAGGGCTGTGTGTTGTGTTCCTGCATCCATTACTCAGGAAAAGAGGCACAGTAGGTACACAAAGCAGAGTAGATGGACCATAAATACCTTTTTCCAGAATAGCATGGAATCTCCTCTGTCTTTAATTCCACACCAGAAAAGCAAGAACGTGATTTCTTGACTCACAAATGGCTTTACTCTGTTGTGCTGGAGTGTTACTGCCACGCTGAAAGTACATTTCACCTTGGTGCCTGGGAGGATCATGGAGCAGATCTTCATGGAAGGAATTTTCAGGCAAGTGCAAGATAAAGAGATGATCCAGGACAGCCAGCACAGCTTTACTCAGGGCAAGTGTGCCTTACCAGTCTGGTGGCCTTCTGTGATGGGGTGACTGAGACAGGGGTCAAGGGAAGAGTGACCAGTGTTGTCTACCCGGAATTCTGCAAGGCTTTCAGGGTGGTCCCTCATGGCATCCTTAACTGCAGCTGGAGAGATGTGGATTGGAAGGGTGGACTGCTCAGTGGCTGAATGGATGCAGAGGTGATCAGTAGCTCTGTGTCCATGGAGGCCCTTGGTGAGTGGTGTCTCTCAGGGCTCTGGGACCAGTGCTCTTCAATCCCTTCATTCCCAACACAGGCAGTGGAATTGAGTGCATGCTCAGCAAGTTGGCAGTGACAAGAAATTTGTGTCCAGCTTGAGAAGCAGATCCATGAGAAACTCAAGAGGGTAAAGAAGTTCAAGAGGTTCACCTGGCTCAGGGCAATCCCAGACACTGGGAGGAGTCACTGAGAATTACCCTGCAGAGGAGCTGGGGGTAGATGAAAAACTGGGCACGAGCCAGCAGTGTGCACTGGCAGCCCAAGAGGGCAGACACTGGCTGCTGCTGTTCTGTGTTCACACTTCAGCTTCTACCAAAATGCCTGTTTTGTCAAGAGGTGTCATCCAGGGGTCTGGTCCAACATCCTTCAGGAGAAGCTGGATTTCCTTGAGAGGTCCCTAAGCCCAGAAGCCCTCTGTGCCCACTGCAAACTGAGTAGCTTCCTGAAATGAGATGTGCATTCCTGAGGCTGCAGAGAGGAGACCAAACTTCAGTTATCTCTGCCATAGAGTGGAGTGGGAGTTGCTTTAATAAAACATTAATTTTTCTAAAAGATGGAAAATGAATTGTTTGCTAATAGCTATGATAACATTTTTAATGACCTTTCTGTAAGGGGTGAGATTATTTTCAGCATGAATTACTAAGTAGAGAAATATGATCCAGACTTCTATTGGAGTTCTTAAAGGCTCTGATCTTCTGATCTTTCTTAATATCTGTCATGTTAGAATGTATGTGAGAAAGCTTTATTGAAAAGATGTTAACAGCAAGTGACAGTGTTAGATGAGTAGCTGTGTTTCTCAATATTAGTGTGCCACATGAGACCTCAGTTTTGTATTTGTCAGAAAAGCTTTTATAGCTGCTTCCAATTCAGTTTCAGGCAAGGAGTACAACATGAAGGCCCTGGAGTCAGAAAAACTATCCATAAAAGGCAAGGAAGCAGTGTGGCTTTGACACAGAATGACCAAGTGGAGCAGTTGAGAGGGCACAGCCAGGCTCTGGGGAGGCCAGAGGGGAACACCCGTGGCTCTCTCTGATTTGTGAGCATTAGAGCATCACTGTGTCAATGACACATCCCTTACCACTCACAGCCACTGAAAGACCTTGTCTCCTCAAGAACAAAATTTATGTAAAAGAGCATCTCCTCTCCTAATTTAGGGCAGCAGAAAGATGAAAGGAGTTGGCTCTGCACCATTCTGTCCAGATGTGTTAAAGCTGACCTGACTGAATAAAGCTAGAATGAAGCCATTGTTTTGAGTGGAACATTCATTACTTCAGCATCAGGAAGTTATTTGCTGTGTTTGCCTGTCAGGCTTATATTCCTTTGTGATGTAAATTTGGAGCTTGATTGTAAATGTGTTTATATGGGGAGTGTGACAGGGTCTGTAATCACTGCCTTTGAACTGAGGCTTTCTTGCTGCTGTACAGTTGAGCTGAGATGTCTGATGGGAAGTCTGGCTTGTTTAAGCTTTCTGGACTTACAACATCAGATAAGCAAGCTGCTCATATGCAGGCTGCTCTTTATTTGACTTGGCATTCAGCTGATGGAATTCATTAATTAAGCAGATTATGCCACAGCCCCATGGACTTCTAATGGATATGCAAAATAGCCTTGAGGTCGTGCTTGGGTTTTGTGAATTATGGATTGTGACATATAAGTGTGGGATGAATATAAGCAAATGGATTAAATGCTTTGGAGATTTCTTCCATCTAAAACTTCAATTAATATTATTGTTATAATTTTTATTGTTCTGGATGCAAATTTCCAAAGGGAACCAAATAATGCTTTTTTTTCCTCAAGAAAACTACTTGAATGATGTTATGAAAATCTGTTCATTGTAGTATTTGCTTATGGGGGAAAGAAATTAATCCCACACATTTTTTTCCTTATGTAGCTCACATTTATAGTGTCAGAAGTAAAAAATATGCAGTGTTTCTTCACTGAGTTTGTATGTGGGAGAGCAGAAACGCTTTTTGGAAGATGCTAAAATGATTTCAGAAGACTGCTGTAATTTGATAGTAAGCTGGGTTAATTAGCATATACTTGAAGACATTTTGAGAAGTGTTGATGGTAATCATAAGAAGCTTAGTAACAAATAACGGAATTTTAGGTTCAATATGCACATGTTTTGAAACTGCCACAAAAACGAGCTGGGAGGTGGGAGATGAGACAAGTATCATACTGTGAGCTGAAGGGGGTGTGGATCTGACTTGGAGTGAGGTCAGAGTAGGATCCAGACCCGAGTCAGGTGAAGAAAGGTCTCCTGAGGCCTCTGCTGGCTTTAAAGAGTCAGGCAGCAGTGGAGGAGATGGAATTCCAGAGCCACAGAATGGTTTGGGCTGGAAGGGACCTCACAGATCCTCTCATTCCCCCTGCCAGGGGAGCACTGAGGAGTTTGTATAAAAGTGTACAAGCTGTGAGACCTTTATGAATAAATAATCCCCAACTGTACTACTGCTGCCTTAGGATCTCTTCTGTGGACTGCACTGATCTGTTGTTGGGTGTAGTGGCTTTTCCCATTCATTTGTTTTGTGAAAAGCACACACTGTAGTAGTCCTTTGTTCTCACCCTTTTTTTTGCCTACTTGAACTTCACAGAAAACACGTTATTTTTGCTTGAAGTTCTAAAATGATTTTTTGCATTTTAAGTAAAGAGAAAGGGATTCACTCTTGGGATCGTTTGCAGGCAGAATCGTGTATTGTACAGTTACAGAAAAGTCATGTTTGTGTGTCTGAAGCCTGGTGGGGTCATGTTTACTCACTGAGGGATGCACTGAGGGCTCTGCAACTCCTTGTGAGAAGCCTGCTCCTCTCAGCTTTTGCCATGAATTTTTGTATTAACTCCTCAAGGAAATAGGAAGTTTTATTGAAGGATGCCAGCTCTGTTCCTGGCAGAAATACATGTTATAGTTCAAATAGTTGTGCAATATTTCTTCCCTTTTACACTGGTTACAGTGTAGCAATAAAAGGTGATATTAAAGCATTTTAAGGCCTTTGCAAATATGATATTTAAGTGTTGATTGAGGATTTAAATGTTGGTCCATTTTAATGCTAGTGCATGAAAACCAGAGTATTCAATCTGGGATCTATTATCCCAGTACTTAGGTTGTAAATAACAAAAGGATCAACTGAATTAATTATTTGAGGGAAAAGAAGCATCCTCAGTTTTGTTACAGATAAAATTTATTCTATTGTACACAAATAAAATTATTAAAAGGCAAATTAACAGATTTTAAATAAGGGAACAAAATGCTAAAATTGGGAAATGTGGCTGTTGTTAGTGGGTTTATGAAAATGAAAATGAAAAGCTGTTCCATTTTCTGACAAAATTTGAAATATTTTTTATACTCCCACCTTTTGCAAATGTGGTAGCTTGCCATTGTAAGGCCAGGATATCTCTTTAGTTCATTTTTATTTTCTGATTACTCTTATGGAAATAAAATTTTGAGGATAATTCAGTCTTTTCAACGGAGCAATTTCCTTTGCTTCCTGCTCCAGCAGCCCCAGCAGCCTCAGCCGTGTTGCCTGGATACTCCATCTCCTGCAGCATCTGTAAATTGGCCAATTCAACAGGAGGATTCATATTCTAAATAAAAGCCAAGCCTTGGGGTGGGATGGGGAATGCTTTGTCAGCTGGGAGCCTGAGTGCTGCTGCAAGTCTTGCTGCTGAGAAAAATAGATGTTTGTTTGCCCAGTTGTACAGGGATATCTGTTTAACAAGGAGTAAGCTTTGAATTTCTATTCAGAAAGATGTCCAAAAGTCATATTTCATATATTTCATAATGCAGTTCTGCAGACTTGGGCTTATCTTGTGCTCACTTTAAATCCAATGTAATCCAAAGTTAAGTAACTTGCATCTCCATGTCTAATATTATTAATACACTGTATTAATGCACTGTAATATAAAATCATCAATTATCATCCCTTTTGTAATTTTATCTTAAAAGTTAATTTATTTTGCTTGCCATTTTTTCAGAAAAATCCTTTTGCAAAGTACAGATAAATACTTTTCTTTCTTCTTCCCTTTCTTTCTTCCCACAAGTGATTGCTGGCAGTTTTATCAGCACAGATTTGATTCCATTAGAATTCTTTCAGGCTTTTGTAAGCAAAGCAGCAAAAGAAGCAGAATGGATAAAGCAGTTCTGTATTTGCAGAACTTATTAATTAAATGAACAGAGTTTAAGGAAAATTTTGATTCTCAATTTATTCATGTGTAGAGTTTTACAAAGTTGAAAATTTAGAAAATTGGTGGTTCAGCCTGATACCTCTGTAATAAGCTTAAAAAGCCATTTGCTAATGGGTGTAATTTAATTTTCTCAATTTAATTCTTCCATTTTTAGATTTCACTGCTGGGCTGTGAAAATAGTGCAATGTACAAAATGTTCTGTTGGAAATGTTCATCTGGACCTGGAGTAAGCTTCTAATGTATGATTGTACCACAGGAAGCCTCTACTGCTTGAGAAATAAAAACTGAGCTTTGTTCTTTCTCTGCTTTGCAAATACTGATCTTCACTTGCCCAGTTAAAATTACAATATACACAAGAATCTATGGATTTAAAATATCATTAATTGGCTAGTTTTCCTTTAATTTGAAGTAAAATGAAAAAAATCAGTTTGATTTTTAATCTCAATATGCTTTTTGTCTCATTTTGCATTTTTTTCTTACTGGCGGTTGTGACATAATAGTAACATTTTCCTGCCAGGATTTTTTTTTCCTGAAAAGAAATTAAATACTGGAAAATTCAAGTTTTATAAAATGCTATGAGCTGCCTTTCTGTTGACAGACACTGATTCTTATGAGCTGTCCTGTATGTGCAGGCTGTGAGCAGAGCTGTGCAAGAGGTCCTCTCATGTGTGAGAGTTTCTCAGTTGGCTCTTCTAAATGAGCGTGGATGTCTTTGTCCCAGTTAACTTCTATTCCAGACTCTCACTCCTGCTTTAGTGGTGTTACTGCTCCCTCTGGTGTGTCATGCAAGAAAGATTTCTTTTTGAGACCTGAGATTTTTATATCCAAAATAGTTTATCCTTCTAACAAAGGTAAATATGAGCAGTAAACGCAAATCCCAGAGCTAAGAGATCCCTGACAAAATTTATTTTATATCTATTTTTTTAAGCAACATGAAGATAACTGTGTTCAAACTGAACATCCTATTTAGACAAGAACCATCTGGAGCAAAGTTGGGTTGCCAAGAAGTTTCTGATGTAGTTCTGCACAAAATTAGAGAGGTGACTGTAACCTTTGGTAACTGCTGACATTTAACAAGGAAGTCCCCACTTGTGTAATGCATTTCTGCTGTAGGAACCTGATCACCGATTCATTTTTTAAAGGTTCATGTTACCTTTGGGTTACATTGTGGGATTTTTTGTACCTGTAGCTTTCTTTGCAGCAGTACTGCAGTGAGCTGAATCTATGGTGTATTTGAAATTTCCAGTACAGTGTGGGAGATTTAAGCATTCTTTCACTGACTTGAACTCTGTTTCAGTGAGTTAACTTGGATATTTTAGTGAATATCTCTTCCACCTGCATTCATTACTTCTATGGCAGAGTATTTTACTTGTGTATGTGTCCAGGAGTGTTGGCCTCTTCCTTCCTGGATAAAAGTGCAATACCCTAAACAATGATTCCAGTTTTAATGGGGACACTGGGTACTGCTTTCCAGTCCCACATAACAGACTACACTTGCTATTTGATTTGAAGCTGAAGGAAGTAGAAATAAAAACTGAGATTGTGGTCAGCATTGCACATTACAATATCTGAGAATTCCTTCAAGATGACCTACTTAAAGTGCTGTATTGAACCCCTTTACATTGTAACTGGCTTTGGCTGTGCTGTTAAAGAGTGTTGGTACTTCAGAAACGAGAGAGGTTTGGAGGGTTTTTTAAGGATTTTTAAATATATTTTCTTTTTCATTTTAATTCATAACAGTATTAGTGACTGAATTCAAAGCAACCTCCAGAAATTGCTCTAAAAGACTTTGTGAAAGGTATCATAATTTTAATGTGACAAGACATAGTTCTTTATAGTTCTTTGGTAGATAGTAAGTAGTTAGGTTTCTTTTCCATACTTGCAGAAGTCCTGAGTAAGAGCAGATGTTGTCCCAGTGGGAAATAACTTCACATAATGAAATTTCTGAGCTGACATACTTGGAATTCTTGACTCCTCGAGCTGCTTTCCCATATGCTTTTGGAAGTTTCACATTTTGGTTTTTTATCTCTCTAGGAAACCTTCTCATCCTCAGCTTGAAGCCTTCATTAAGCATATGTCCAAAGGGTCTGCAGCCCAAATGGATGGTTCTCTGAGCAGCCTGCCTCACTTCCCCAGTCATTCCCTGTGTGAAATGGGAGAGCTTACACAGACAGGTGAGTTCCCCTAGCAGCTCTGTCTCATCCTCTGCTCTGTTAAACAGAGAAGGTCTGCTTGAGAAGGGACTTTCTGATTCTCTTTATATTGACATAAATGCTTTTTTATGGAAGCTTGTCATGTTGGTCATATCCTCAGCTATGTTGGGATATGTAACTCAACTGTACAAGTGGTAACAGTTGGTAGAAGCCATGCTTTGTCCTATAGCTTGACAATCCTGTTACATACTGGTCAATCTTGGCATCCCTTTTAAATTCCTTTGTAGCAAGTCAGAGCACCTTTCTTTCATGTTGCTTCACACCTCAAAGCTCCTCTGTTAGCCTTGTGACAAACAGCACTGCTCAGTCCCTCCTGAGGGAGATCTGGTGCTCTGTTACTGACGGGGCTGGGATTCAAAGGGACCCTGTGTCCCCTACAAGAGATGCTGATGTAGCAGACAAACCTGGTGTTATGGATATGCTTTACACATCTGGTGCCTGTCAAATTCTTGTGTGTTCTGGGATCTCTTTGGAAGGAACCCTTGGCCACTGTCAAGTCTTGCAAAGTGATGCCAGGAGAAAGCAAGGCAGGATACCGCTGAAATTGCACAAACACTTGGATTGTGTCACTGAGCTGGCATCTGGGGACTCCTGTGGCTTGCAGCAAGGTATACAGAGGTGTTCTAGTGCATAAAGGCTTCAGGCCTATTGCTTTGCTGCTATGCAAGAAATGTGAATTGTGGGATAGAGGTTTTGGCACTTGAGAAGGATACACTCTCCAGCTGGATAAAGGCAGAGCTTTAGCATAAATTATCAAGCAATTTAAATACTCCCTGAAGGAAGATGGAGAAGGAAGCTGGATGCAATTGCTACACCTCATGATTGTTTTGTGAGTTTACACACTAATTTACATTTTATGTATTTGTGTCCTGACTGCTAGTGGTTTTATTGGCTGCCATAAATTTTCAGGGGTGCAGCATTCTCTGCAGGTCTGAAAACCTGACTGAGGTGCAGTCTTCAAAAACACCTAACTTTTATGGTCATGTTAGACCCATTCAGTCTGTGTCTTAGTCCGAAGAATTAATATTAAACCACTGAGGTTATAAACAAACTTTATGGAACCAACTTCTTTTCTGTGTATCAGGCTAGTTCCTAGAATATGAGAAATACTGAAGAATAGCAAGTTTCTCATGTTTCAGTTTTCTTAACAGTCATCATAAGTGCAGTTCAGTTTTGTAAGTTTATCAGTAAGGCTACTAGCTGTAATTTTTTTTTTGCGTAACTGCAAAGATTCTAATCACGTGTTGTAATTTCTGTCAAAATGCAGGGGTTGTACAGCACTTGCGAAATGGACAGCTGCTCAGAGAAATTTACATCAACAAACACAAGCTGCTGCCCAGTGACTGGACAGCCAAGCAGCTCTACCTGGAGACCACGGGGAAGAGCCGAACCCTGCAGAGCGCACTGGCCCTGCTCTACACCTTCCTGCCAGATTTTGACTGGAAGAAAATTAACATGAGGCACCAGTGGAGCACCATTTTCTGCTCAGGAAGCTGCGACTGTCCCATGAGAAACCACTACCTAGAGGAGGAGCAGCGCAGGCAGTACAGCTTACGGGTGAAAAACAGCAATTTGGAGAAGGTCTACGTGGATATGGCAAAGATTGTGGGCATTCCCACCAGGCAGCTGAGAGCTTCTAACCCTATAGATTCTCTCTTGTGCTATTTCTGTCATAATGTCTCATTTCCATGTACCAAAGCTGGCTGCATTGGTATGGAACACTTCAAAGTAATCAAGAGACACCAGTTGGAGGATGAGAGGGAAAGACAGGAAAAGAAACTTTACTTCTTGTATGCACTGTTGGCTACTCATCCTCTCCTCAACCAGACTGTCAATAGGCTGCAGCGTATTGCAGAAGGCAAGAAGGAGGAAATGTTTGTCCTCTACTCTGCACATGATGTCACCTTGTCACCTGTTCTTAGTGCCTTGGGCATTACAGAGGCCAGATTTCCCAGATTTGCTGCCAGATTAGTTTTTGAGCTGTGGCAGGATGGGAAGAGGCCCAAAGAACACTTTATCCGCATCCTGTACAACGGTGCTGATGTCACATTCCAGACCTCCTTTTGCAAGGATCATTATAAACGTTCCAGCAAGCCAATGTGCCCACTAGAAAAACTTGTCAACTTTGTCAAGAGGGATATGTTCTTAATTTTTAACAGTACAAGCTACTATGATGCATGTCATAGGAGAGCACTGTAGAGAAGGGAGGAGGAAAGGAGGCAGTGTTAACTTATGTCAGTGATTTGTTTTCTGGCAGAGGCACAGTTCAGTTTTCTTACTTCTTGTATTTTCATGTGTAAGTACAGCAGGGTAATGCTTGAAACATTTTTCAAATAGTTTTATTTTCATTCAGGCTGCAGATGGCCTTTAGTAGAAGAACAAATGCCAAGGGTTATGTGTGTGTGTACACTCACAAATGCTGTTAACTGTTGTGATAAACCATGTGGTGAATGTGACCTGGCTCTTGCTTGATGGAGTGAGAGAGCATAGATTTTGTGTTTCTCTGTTCCAGAGCAATACTTGGATAGCCTAAGTTTAAAGCCAAAACTCCATTTTTTTCTAACACCATCTCACAGTAATTTTAAGCACTTCATATCAGGGTCATTATGAATTCCAGGTGTCTGCATTAAGGCATTTTAAAGGAATTTTTGAATTTCTTTACTCAGAGGAAGCCATAATATTAGAATATTATGGTCCTTAAAGCAAAGTGCATGTGTGTGTGTGTGAATACTTCTGAGCATGTACAAATGAGCGTGTGCCTTCTGCACCTCACAGACCTAGAACCCTTGGCTGTTGTTGCCAGTGCCAGAGAAGGGTGTACTGGAGAAGGGATACAAAACTCTACTCTCTGATTGCACTTTCAGCACTTTGAATTGTTCAAACACAGTCTAGAAACATGTGAAGGCCTTGTGACATTAAAATAAGTAGCAAACACTAACAGTACCACTAAACCTGAGTGGGAAATTTAGGCTTAGAAATCAGTTTTATGGTGAAGTGTTGGGTTCTTTCCCATTGTGAACACGTTCAAGCTGTTGTGCTATGGTACAAATCAGTATTTTAGGAATTTGCTATGGTGACTGCTTGAGACAGCTTGACTAAATACTGAGAAAACTTTGTAGTTGAGTTAGTATTTTTATGGACTAGGAAGCTCTTATTTTGTAAGACCAGACTTGTACATATTGTACTGTGTATATTTATAACACAGTAGATCTTTCTTACTTGTTTAGTTTGTAAAGACTTGTGGAGGTCACTTTTTAGATATTTTTTCCCATGATCAGGATGTTTAGACTTAAGAGTAAACTGTCTCTTATGGGTAATTTGAACAATGAGTAGATATGAAAACTTCAGACTGCTTTCATCTCTGTAGGAGGAGTAAATTGAGAACCAATTTTTAATAGAATTCCTAGAAATTTTATAATGATGGAGGTTTTGTAACCTCTAGAAATAAATTAGTCTGTGAGTTGTGATTCAATGGTGCTAGTTTGTCAAAGAAAACATAACTCTGCATAAGTTCTCTGACTCTTGGCATTCTACTCTCTGTTTTCAATGCTGCATTTGAACATGTTTCTTTAAATAAAATTCTGGGGTCTCTTTGTGTTTTTGTGTTATGTTCGTTGTGACTTCCTTAGCTGTTTGCAGGAACAAGGTGGATATTGTTAAGCTGCTTGTTGCATTTCTGATTTCTGCACTTAATCTGTCCTGGGCCCCAGTCTGGGCAGGAGCAAGTAAACATTTCATGAACACTGAACTAGAAATCCTGATAGAATATTTGGGGCTTTTGTACCACACTGGAGTGATAACCTTTCTGTCTAAGAGATCTAAGATCTGCTTGTGTGCTGGAGAGCAAACGGGAAGAGAGAATCTGAAAATGGAGCTGACTGTAGAAATTCTGTGAAGGGGACCTTTTGCCCAATATAAGTAGCAAAGGCAGAGACCCCATAACTTTGCCTTTATGTTGAGGTGGAACCTCCTGTGATTGTGCCCTCACTGCCTCTTCTCCTGTCACTGGGTAACACTGTGAAGATGTCTCTTATAGTTCCCTTCAGGTATTGATGAGATTTCCTTGAGCATTCTCTTCTGTGGGCTAAGCAGACCCAGCTCTACCCTCATGTCCGGTGCTTCAAATCACCTTGGCTGTCAGTGGGGACTCTCCAACAGCTCCATCTCTCTTGTCCTGCTGTGAAAAAGAGCACTGATAGCTGTTTCAGCCAAAACGGCCTCCCCTGTGGTCAGGGCAGTGGCAAGAAACCTGGATTTAAGGAAATTAAAGGGAATTTAAGGAAATCTGGAACCGAATTCAGTGACAACTTCAGGTTGTCAGTATCTGCTCACCTGTATGTTTGAGGGTCACTGGGTGGACAGAACCAAATCTTTAATGTAAAAATATTGTTTTAAGAAGGGCAAAGCCAATTAGTCTTTTGTGTGTGCATAGCTCATTAACATCTCCTGTTAGCCATACACACAGAGGATCTGCAGCAATGACAGACTTGATCCATTTCCAGTGCCACCAGAAGAGCTAAAGGAAAGAGCTGCAGGGCTGAGATCACTCTCACAAACCTTGGACCTGACTGTGGACGTAAAGTGATAAGCAAACTGCATTACTGAAGTTGATTAATCGTGACATTTTGAAGTTTGACCTAATTTATGATTCAATTTGTAATTTCAAGTGGATTTCTATTTGGATTAGGGTAACAAATGTAACTACCTGAAAAATGAAAAGAGGAATTGGTGGGAGTTATTTATCCTGGAATTGATAAATAGCCTTTCTGTAGGGGTACACTGATGAATTAGGTGTACTAACCGAGAAACAGTGGCTTGAGCAGTTGCACAATTTAATCAAGTGCTGCTGCTTTAAGGAATGCTGCTTGAGATCTTGCTCTTGGCTTGAAACCGACCTAGGAGTGGGCTGTTTTGTTGTGTGCTAAACACGGTATTCAGAAACTGATGTTTAAACATGTTGAGTACTTGTACTGTGAATGAAATCCGTGCAGTGCTTCCTCACCCGATCCAGCTCAGTTTCCAGTGCCGTGCTATGTCCCGTCTCTCCCTGCCCGCTTCTCCCCTCCGTTTGTTCCATTTCTAGGAAGCCGTAACAGCTTTAGCTCCAAACGCTCCTTGCACGCTGTGAGTGCCAAATGGCTCGGCCTGAGCTGCCGTGTATTGTTAGTGCATGGAAAAGGGAGGGAAGGGCTCCAAAGGCGAATTCCCGGAGCCGCCGGGATGCGGGATCCCGGGAGATGGGAGCGGGAGCGCGGCGGGGCTGCGGCGCCCTCGCGTGGCGGCTCCCCGCGCTGCAGCTCGGGCTGCGGGAATTGCGCCGGGAAAGGCTCTGGAAAAGGAAGAGTTAAAACCAGGTGACCTGTAGATGGATTTCATCCTGCAGTCTGAGAAAGAGGCCTTCATCCCCGTGGTTTAAGTGAATAGGTGTCTATGTGAGAGGCTCAAACCCTTGTGGGATGAAGAAGGGGTAACGACAGCTGCGGTGGTAATTTTGAAGTGAGTCATTCCTGTTGTTGAGCACAGGTGTATTCTGCAGGTATTCTGCAGCTTTGCTAGCCTGTGTACTAAAATCAGCCCTATACTTTTCAGCAGAGTTATTTTTGAAGTTAGTAAAGCCTATTCTATATGGAAATATAAGACAGAGTATTATTTTTTCCTGTCACTTTTCTAGTTTGGTCTCAGTTTGCTTGCCTTGCAGTTTTGTACCTTCCCCCTTTTTCACATGAAAGTAGCTATGCTGCATGTGAATACTGTGACTTTATTCAAGCAGTTGAGATGTGACAGAGTGTGAACTTCGTAAATTTCCTTCAAACTGAAATCAAACAGCATTAAGCTTGTTATTTCCAAATGTCCTGGAGAGCCATTTTCAAAAGTGATTTAGAATTACACTTAAGCTATTCCTTTAGGATCCCCTAGCCAAAATACTAATTATTTTTTTCTTCTGTTTAAAGGAAAGTGATGGCATTTGAAATGTAAAGCAGTCCAGTTTGCATTCTAAAGTCTTTTTGGCAGGGTAAAAAAAAAGTCATCTGTTTGGCAGTCTGTCTCAGTTTGAGAAAAATTAGAAGGAAACATCCTAAAATGAACGTGTTCTCTAAAGAAAGGTAGGTTTGGGCAGCCCCTCCCCACAGGTTTGAAAGGAATTTCTTGGAGGAAAGTGAAAAAAAACCCCAAACCTGTTATTTAACAAGCAGAGTGCACGCAGGCACAGAGAAAAAAGAATTAGTAATGTTAGGTGATAAACTTTCTCATTGTGCAGAAAGCTGGTATCTTAGAGTCCTGCTCGGCTTCTCCCGGGGTCCGGAGCCGGGATGTCCCTGCAGCCTCCCCCGCCGGGCCGCGGCTCCCGGGCTGGCCTGCATTTTGGACAGGAGCAGGGCTGAGCAGTTCCCCAAGAAGCAGCCACAGCCCCAGGAAAACTCCGTGCCTCAGCTAACAAACGAGCTAGCTAAAAGCAGAGACACAACTCTACCGGCTGCACAGCAGAGAGAGCTGGGGATCTGGGAGCTGACCACAAACTGCATGCTGAGGAATTTTCCCGGCTTCCCCCTCTGAGCCTTAAGTTACAGGACCCATGTGTGGGGATAAAGGCCACGGTAGGGGTTACAGTGTCATAACATCACCCCCGGACACAGCCTCATAATGCCATCCTAGAATGGTCATGGGAAGATGTGGGAGGGGAAAGTTTGAGCAGAAGTTGTTGCTGTAGGTCTTTGCAGAACAGGATATGTAGGATAAAAGATGAAAAGTAGAAAATAGCAAATAGAGAATGTGGCTTCTTGCATCCACCTTTCCCAGAGCAGGTACAGAGGCAGTGGTTTGAAGCTGTTACTAACTAGGAGACTGAGGACCAATGACCAGTTACAGGACAGAAGGAAAGTCTAGGGGCAGCTGCAGGGTGTGTGTGTGACTGCTGGGCTGTAGGCAGCAGTGGCTGAAGTAACTGGAAGGTTAAAGGGTCCAGGGCCAGCTCCTGGACACACTGAGTGCTGTCCTACTGCTGCTTGGACCTGTGTAGGCACAGCTGCAGCTACTGGATAGGCCCAAACAGTTTTGTCATCAGAAGAGTGACCTAAGAAGGGATTCTGCAGATTTAGATGATGAGAGGGATGATTGTAATACTGTTTCATCTTTTTAAAAGTCAGTCTGCCCCCAAAAGTGGTGAGTAACAGAGATGGAATCAAGTCTGGTTCCTGATGAATCAGTATTGATCCACTGGTTGATAATTTCATTTTCCTTTTTGGACTGATTGCATACTGAATGTTCTTCTTTAGCAATGCCAGTTATAACAGCCTTTTGACCAATTCAGTGCCTTAAAAAAACCCCAAACTTCAGCAACCAAACCTTTATAAGTAACAGGCTGCAGTGCTTTTCTGCTTTGCTCATACATGCATAAGCATATCTTGAAGGATGATTAATAGCTACTGTCATTTTTAGCTGTCAAATGGACAACAATAATGGCTTGAGTCCTATCTCAAGCACTAGAGAGGTGTCTTTTTGCTTAAACTTCTTCCAAGGGGGATTAAATGATGTCCATGACGATGTAATAGGACTGGAGTAAGATGACATTTGTCAGCAATTAGTGTGCTCTCAGCTGTGTTCCTATCTCTTTAGCTGTGAACCCAGAGGTAAGTAGGTTTAGGGAGAGTTTTACCTGTTAATATTTAACTTGAGTCTGCTGTCTGGTGATTGGGGTTTTGGTAAGAAAGAGCACTGCATCTTGTTGAAGAGTGATAAAAATACTTTTGCTTTTCAGAGGGCACTGGAAGCAGGCCGTGCTGCTCTGAAGTGGTGTTTATAAGGAGGAGGCAGACAGCTTAAACACCACCAGACAGGAGCTCATTAGCTGTGAGGGCTTGTTGTGAATCTGGGCTGCTTCTGGCAGTGCTTGTTCTGACTGGCAGAGAATGGAAGGTAATTGTCACAGCAGGACCCATGTGTCCCTGTGAAACCACTGGATTTGACTGAATCTCCCCTTTTCACAAAGGACTGACTGCTTGCCATCTGTAATTTTCGTAAAGCACTTTGCTGGGGCGCAGACCTTCACTTTGCCTGCTTTGCCAGGAGGAACGCTGGAAGCCAGTGGCAGGAGGGGAAGCAGCCTTTGTGTGTCCTCGATAGCTCCTGGGGAGCTCCTTGGGCCCTTGGCTGGAGCTGCTGGAGCCGTGGGGTCCACAGCGGCTCTGGCCCTGCGCCTTCCCCGCTGCTCCATCACTTCCCTGCTGCAGGTTAGATCCTGCAGGTTTGCTCCTGCTCTGGAGCTGGTGCCCTATTCACTGCTGCCATCCTCTGATGTTTGTGGAGCAACTCTGAAAAACGCTGCCTGGGGCCTCGCTAGTAACTTGGTGCTCACACAGTTTTAATAGCGGTTTGCTGACCTTGGCTGTCATCAATGGTTTCAATTTTAATTAGGGGTCGCAGTGTTACTTCCACAACATCACATGACAACGCAAATGGTACACCTGGTTTTTTGTCAGGGAAATAGACCCCTTTACTGTCTTCCAACTCCTTCATCAGATGCAAAAGGTCAAATTTTCTAAGAGTGGTTCCGATTTTCAATCCTTCAATTCCACCTGCAAGGTTCTCCCATACCCGGGGCTCTGAGGGCGCTCTGGGGGGCACACGGGGCTGTGGGGGGCACATGGGGCAGTGG